>NW_010260655.1:0-8765 GCF_000690775.1 Eurypyga helias
CCCACCCCCGAAAAACATAGAATAGCACCAATCTATCTATTAAAAAGCAAAGAAGGGGGACGGGTTTCCTCACTAGGTAAAAACATGTCAGGTGCAAATGCTTGTTCACCCAGAATTTAAAATACTAGGAAATTAAATGCTAGCAAAATCCGAAACAAGAATATCCTGCTAACAGCCTAAGATAGGAATGATGCTTCAGTTAACTTCCACCAGTTAGGTTCATTGAGTTAAATACTCAGTTTCAGAACTGATTTTTTTTCTCTGGCTATTTACTCAATGCATTCTGAGTCATAACAGTATATAGTAATGAAAAGCTACTTTAAGATAAGAAAATGAAAAACATTGTGACTTTGTATTAAAGCATACCTAGGTTGTCCTCAACTGGTATATAGAAGTATTTCTATGGCATTTTAAGTTTAAAAAAAATAGAATTTTAATGTTATTGCTCTCTCACAAAAATCTGAAATTGTTTATTTTATCTATAAAATGGAACATGACAGTACTGATATACAAATTAATCAAAAATACAGTGAAGTGAATTGGATACTTGTTCTTGTAAAGAATGAACACAGGAGTACACTCAAAGGAAATAAATGGCAATAAATATAAAATTTATAAAATAAACTAGGATTTTTTTCATAAAATAATTGTTCCTTATCTTTGAAAAAATGTCTAATAAGACTTTGGAAGTCATTAGATTAATTAAAGTATTATCAATATCAACCACAATTTTTGTTTAATAAATATTTATAACAGTATTGAAAATTGTCAGATGAGATAAGATGAATTTCTGAACCAACTCTTGTTGCATTAAAACATTGGAAAATGAATCATTTTGCACCATATGAGAAAATCCTAGTATTTTTAATTTGCCTTTTTAAGGTTTAAAGAATGAGGTTTTGTATCATGAATAAACAGACAACTAGATTAGTTGACTATTGTTCTTCTCTGGTGTATTATTTCTTATGGTGTTATAAAAAAGATATTTTCTTTTCCTTTTAAACGTTCGATTTCCAGAAAACAACACAAAAACTTATTGAAATTTGTGTAATCTGCAATCAATAAGAATGCAATTACAATAAATCAATTTTTTTAAAGGAGAAACCAAAGAATGTTCAACTATGTAATTCATACGCCAAGCTTATCGGACATAATTAGTGTGATTTGACTATTTCTTTGTGGGCAAGTCACACTGACACAAAAACATGTATTAAAATCATAGTATAAATTTTTCAAATTTCAACCAAGACATTATTTCCCACTATATTTTTTTATGTATCTAAGTAATTTTATAGATGTTCCAGAGGAAGTAGCAATCTCATACGCATTTCTGGTGATAAAAGCTGTAAATGTGGGTAACTATTTCCATTTTATTTGTCTGGATCTCACAAAAAGCTACTCATGGATGTCAGGAAAGTACACATAAAAGAATAGTTCATAGAACAACAGCTTTGGAGGGGATTTTAAACTGCTCTACAGCTCATCCCCTTATCACGACATGAGATTAATTATAGATAAATATTTGTTAACATACATTGTTAAAAAGCTTCATTTATGGAGAGTCATGGCCTCTTCACACAATCTATAGTTGTTCAGTTTTGGGCCTCTCACTACAAGAAGGATATTTGGCTGCTGGAGCATGTCCAGAGAAGGGCAATGGAGCTGGTGAAGGGTCTGGAGCACAAGTCCTGTGAAAAGCATCTGAGGGAGCTGGGGTTGTTTAGCCTAGAGAAGAGGAGGCTGAGGGGAGACCTTATCACTCTAAAACTACCTGAAAAGAAGTTGTAGTGAGGTGGGTGTTGGTGTCTTCTGCCAAGTGAGAAGTGATAAGACAAGAGGAAATGGTCTGAAGTTGCACCAGGGGAGGTTTAGACTGGACGTTAGGGAAAAATTCTTCACTGAAAGGGTTGTCAGGCATTGGAATGGGCTGCCGACTAAGGTGGTTGAGTCGCCATCCCTGGAGGTATTTGAGACATGCAGATGAGGTACCTATGGACATTGTTTAGTGGTGGACATAGCAGTGTTAACAGTTGGACTTGGTGATCTTAAAGGTCTTTTCCAACCTAAAAGATTCTATGACGATTCTGTGATTATGTAAAGCTGCAATTTAGGTTAGAGGTTAACAGTAACCCATGCCAAAAAAGGGAAGGAGTCTTTTCTTACAGTCATTTTTCAGTGTGTCTTTAAGAAAAGACAAGCAATGTTGACACAACCCATACATTTTCATCTCATTACTTTTGTAATGAAAATTTATCCTCTAATTTCTGCAGATGACATTTCTAGAAGCTACCAAATACATTTTATCATATGTAGTTGGCAAGCCAGTACTTGAAATGTTCATGTTCCTTACTAAACCTTTATTTTTTTAAGGAAAGAAAAAAAGAAAAGGTTTCTGTAAAGTCTGTCAAATGTTTACACTTAAGAAAAAACATTTTTGAGGAAAGGTAAAAACAGCACTAGGACATGTCTGAAATCTGAACAGAAGCATGATGAGCTATTTTAAGGTGATTTATTTTCTGTCAATCTGTATTGCATAAAAAATCCATTTGACTTTTGAATTGGCAATGGCCATTGGTGGGTTCATTGCAGAAACGTAAGGATAGACACATTGTTTTCACATATCCTGTGCCTGATGGTGGCTTGTTGTGCTGTTGAATCTTGTGAAATTATTAAAGGAACAAGAAAATTCTGACATTTCCCATGAAGCTATAGATTAGGATATTTCTCAGTTGGTGTTTGGATGCAGCATTAAATGATAACTCTTGCCCACATTTTTTTTAACCTTATCTTTTTTTTCTTTTTCTTTTTCATTTATATTCTGTGGCAATAAGTTTTGTTGTTGAGGAGGGTCCTGTGTATAAAAGCACTCCTTTTGTTCCTTTCAAATATTTTTTTTTGATGTCTCTCATTCCTAGGATATCCTTGGAAAATAAATATATTCCTTATTCAATTTTTTCAGTTGTGTCCATCATGTTAGATATACCTCTCATAAAATACCTTCCAATATTTTTTTATGGAACAAAGCATCCTCATTTATTTAATTCAAACTTAATAAAAACACTGATCATCTATGCAATGTTTCTCTGCACACACCTGAGTTTACTTTTGGGATAGAAAGAAGAGAACTGCATGCAAGATATTGCTATAGAAAGAGCTAAAACAGTGCAGTGGTGCTTAATGTTTTCTTCTTTCTTTTTTTCTCATAAAAATCTTAATATTTTGTATTTGCTGCCTTGAATGATACTGAATAATTTCATGCAACTATCCAGGAATTTTTCTTGAATTTTTATAATATAAGTCTTTAAATTATGTATCTTTAAGCCCATGTGTCTTATAGATGCTATTAATGATGTTGACTGTTATATATGATAGTATATAGTGACAATCTGAAAACAAGTGCAAACTTCATATTTGCTATTCCAATCTACAGAAAAAAGTAATTTCTCAAACTACACTGAAACCAGGTATCTGTAGGAAAGACTATGTATGAGACTATGTAGCTCCTGAGAGCTAGTCGGTAGAAGAGCAATTACCTAATATTTTGAAGGCAGATGAAGAACAGCCTTCATCAGCTTTAGCAAACCTTCTTGGTTTCACAACAGACTGAAATGGTGTCCACATTCAGTACAACTGAGGCGGTTTCAGCATCCCATCCCTTATCTGCTATTTAATGCTTAGCTCTGCACACCTGTGTCTAATAATGTAAGCATTTCTCATACCTACAGGCACGTAGGCTGTCTGAGTGGCAGTTTAAAATCGACTTACGTCTCATCTCTGCTTACCTGTTAATTCTGCCTTGCCCCTGGGACATGTGCTTGGTGATGTAGCAATATGGATTTAGTAACAACAATTCAGATGAGGTCATGTACACACTTGGGACTGGGACCAGAACAATGTCAGGAATGAGTAGTGGCCAGGGTATTATGGCTGTAGCGTGACCCACAGCTACTTGGTGCTTACTTGTCTAGTGATGTGAATAGTCCGAAGCCATTCTCCAGTTGAAACACAGGAAATGCTGTGCAGATTTCATATACCCCAAGGACTGTGGAAGGAATAGCTTTATTTGATGAGAAGAAAAGGATGACATTTTATCTTCTTGATTTGTTTTAAATTTTCTAAACTTACATAGAAGCTATCTCCTACGTTTTAAAGCTAAAATAAAGCCAATATTACCAGACAGAGTTTGGAGGACTGGGAAGGTCTACAAACATGAGTTTTCTAGGTCTCTGCCCAGTCTCCAACAACTGCATGTTTAGTTGCAACATATTAAATCCTACTTTTCATAGGTATTGAATTCTTATTATACAGTTAATGAAAATACTAGGTGTCCGCTGATGCTGAAAAATTCTGCTATAGGAAGAGCTTCACAACAAAGGAAATAATAAGTAGAGGTTTCCAAATGGAGGTACTTAGGCTACTGTTGCACCTTCTAGAAGAGTGTTGCCTGTAGGTTGAGGAAGGTTATCCTTCACTTCTGCTTAGCACTGGTGAGACCCATCAGCCTGCATGTCCAACTCTGAGCTTCCCAGTGTAGGAGACGTATGAAAAGTCCAGGAATGAGTCCAGCCAAGGGCTGCTAAAATACTGAAGGATTGGAACACCTGACACACAAGGATAGAGATGGGATGGTTCATCCCGGAGAAATGAGGGCTCAGAGGAATCTTATCAATGTGTATAAATAACTGATGTGAGGAGTAAATAAAACAGACATAAGCTCCCCTTGCAGGTGGCCAGTGACAGTACAAGTGGCAATGGACACAGGTTGAAATATAGAAAATGACACTTAAAATAAGGAAAAATCTTATTTTCTATGGGTGTGACCAAACACTGGAACAGGTTGTGATACTGTTGGTGTTTGGGGCTGTAATGTGTGTTTGTTTAAATATTTTTCACAGTAATATATGACATAGGTGTTACCAGGACCACTGACTTTTCAGAAGAAAGGTAAACTAAGCTGTTTTAAAACTATGATGAAACACACTGAATTTACCTTTTATGTGGGAAGTGTTGGTGAGTGTTTCTCCTCTTAGAATGTCATTCAAACATGTGGTTGCAGAAAAAAGTTTCTGTGCAAATTCTGTAAAGTTTTAAGGTGATATGCTAGAAAGTTTTCCATTTCTTTGGATTTCTGTGTGGCCTGGACAAAACTGCTGAACAATCTATGTCAAATTATTTTACTTATAAATATCTACTCAATTTACAGCACAGCTAAATTTGTAGGTTTAGACTACTGTCCTTCTTTGATAAGCGAGATAGAGAGCATTAGTTCTAAGATAAGGTTTTTTACTTTTTTTTTCTCATTTTGGCACTCTACACTATTTTTTTCTTAAATCAGCAAGAGAAAATACCAATTAAAATTTATGAACATTCAGTGGACAGCCTAGGTAGTTCATGTTTGGATAATTTTATTTGGGCAGTGTTTCCTCAAAGTGACATTTATAGACATCAGTACTTAGATTCCACTTACAAGCCAAAATGAGAGTGTCAGTAATTGGTGTACCATGCTGCCATGTAGTAGTTTGTGAAGCAGAGCTGGCTAAAAAACAGCATTACAGTTTCCAGAAAATTTCTTTTAAAAAAATTTTTTTTGTTCTGAATAAGTCTAAAATGAACAAACAAACAAACAAAAATTAGAATTTCCTGTGAGCTGGAAGCTTCCCAAACTTTGCAGCTGCTCAGTGAAATAAGCTCTGAGCTGTGATACTGGCAAGAATGCAAAACCTGTCAAACTGCATGCGCTGATTGTAAGATGCACAGTGCTGACTCCCTTTTCATAATTGCCTCATGTATTTCTAGCATGGTACCTTGGCCTTTTTCCTTTCCCATGACTTCACATGCCAGACATGTTAATCTGGTAACCAGCTGCTCCTTGCACATGGGTCAAGGCCTGGGCAAGAAACCAAACCTCTGCACAACAGCTGGGACAGGGCTTTTCAGGGTAGGGTTTATGCTGAAAAGACCCCTTAGAAGACATACTATTTGGCTACTGTGTGTCTTAGAAGCTCTCTTATCACGTAACAGCATGGGACTCTTCAGTTGTGCTACATCATCTGGTACTGTAATTTCTCTCCCAGCACATAACTTGGTGCAGCACATCCTCATGAGCTGAGGAAACTGAAATTTAGTCATCTGAGGAGGTGAGGGAGTTCACCATTTAGAGTTATTCTCATCTGATAAACTAAACTTTGAACCTTGAACTGAATGTGTGGACAGTTTCTGGGACTGAGTTATTCTCACTGTAATGTGGCAGGCAATAAATTAACTATTATTTTCTGACAAAGAATCATTTTCTGACCAAATTTTGTCTCCTTAGAAAATGTATGAACATCTGCACTGCTGAAATTTAAACAGATTCAAAGGAGGAAGAAGCTAATCGTATCAGCACCACATTTGGGAAGAGGCCAATCTCCTGTCTAGAGGAAGAATCAGTGCTGTTCAGGGTTTTTGGAACCGGGAGGAAAGGACTAGAAGGGTTCATAAGATAGCACAATTGCACACTGATATAGGCACACATCTTGATCATACCCTTAAAGATATTTATATTATTTTATGGTCATTTAAATGAAAAAAATATTTAGGAAGCCATTTTTAGGATGTATTTGTGTAAAGAGAAGATGCTAACTAGGGGAACTAGAATTTATGGATTATGAACTACAAAATTAGAACCATGACATAAAAACCACAGTGAACTTATTAATGTAAAAAAAAAAAAAAAAAAAAAGAAGGAGGAGGAATCAAGCCTGGCTTCGTGGGAAAAGAAGAACACAATGAAACACATCAGAGAGACACGCTAATGTAGCCTGGGCAGGGGTGATCTGGATGAAGGGAAAATAAAATTGGACTTGATACAAAGGGCAGAGAGGAAGCAGAGAAGGAGCTAAAGGAAAGAAAGAACAAGAAATAGCATCATAGCACATTCCTTTATTCTTTTAAATCTTGCTTTACAGAGTTTCCCAAAAGCTAGTATCAGTTGCAGAGCTGAAAAAGATACAGGACATTACTGGCAAATTGCAATGCATGCAGTAATTATATTTAATATTGACAAATTTAATTTGTGTATTTCTCAATGAACTATGTTTTTGCCTTGTATCATGCACATTTTTAACATATCAGCGCTTCAACATTTCTTAATATATTTACCTTGAATTTGTTGTTCTGATATCACATTTTTAAAAAAGATACAAAATAAATAGTCCTATTTCTGTTATGCCAGACCGAAGCTTTTGCCTTTCAAAATTCAACATTGCACCTTTAATTTTCTTAATGATTTCATTATTGTCCATTCATGACAGTCTTGACAGAAATCTTCGTGTGAACGTAGTATGATAATAGATTGACACAATAGTTCTACTTAAAACTTACTTTTTTCTTTTATATCAGGTGTGGCCTATGTTTCACAAAATATGATTAAAATGCAGAAGTATTGTTCCAGAAAGATATCTTAGAGCAAATTCTAAGGGTATTTTTTGTGCAAATCTGTAATATACTATGGTGCGTTTAAATAGCACAGGGACAAAATGAATGCTCCAAAAAATCAGTAGTCTTGTCCTCTTGTTCAGCTCTCTGACATGAACACGTTTTTAACAGAAAATGTTTTTAATCTGGTGTAAAGTATTCTATTATCTTCTGAGCACTTTCTTCAAAACCCCTATCATTTCCTGTTTTTTTCTGAGGTAGCAAAAAATATCTATGAGGTCAGGCCACCTAAAGAGCAACAACAAGGTATCTGACAGGCATCCATAATTTCTGTGTCTGTTGTAAACAATTTAAAAGTGTCAGACTTGCAGGTTAGACCAGTCCAACAGATACTGGATGTCCAGAATAGTCAAACATATATAAGATAGGTTTTCTACAATTATTTCTGTAGCATATAAAGCTGTAAATCTGTTTACATAATTACAAATAAGATTTTGGCATTGCTGTGTGAAGCTTTCCAATCTGGGATGTAGAGTCTAATTCCACTTGTTACAGATTCAGTGCATTATAAATATAAGACCCTAGTTAAACTTGCAATTATTAGTTTTATCCCCATGCTTTTATAGTTTTCTGCTCAAGCATAAAAATAATAGGTGTTCTTGAATTTTGATTGTAGCTTTGATCCTTGTTTACTGTTTTGGTCTTGGACAAGCCTTTAGTCTTCTGGTTGGAGGTACGCTGAAAAATACAGAGCATGCTTACTTGCAGTTCCTGTTGACATTACTTCTGAAGTGATCATGATGACATCGGCAATATATCATCACAGTATTTTCTGTATGTCTGCATTTAAATAGTAATTAAATTTGTCTTTGGTATATGTGATTCACTACTAAATACAGTTTAAAGTAATGCAGATTTAAAAAATAATTAAAAACAAACGAATGAAACAAAACAAAAAAAAAGGAACAAATGGCATTTATCCTCAAGAGTTCGTATGTGTATGTAAGAGCAGGTCTCCTGTGTTTGGTTCTGCCTGTTGCTCTTGTTTTGGAAAGAAATGGCTAAAAGTAGGTAGGTCTTCGATGTTCATTATATTTACAAAAAATATATTCGAAATCCTGTTTCTTTCTACATAATCAAACAGCTGGAGACCATTTCTTTACTCAGATTCCAAGATATGTTCTAGCCAGCATGTACCCCAAAGGTCTTTTCTCACGATATTATTCAAGTCCTCATGTGTTTGTACACAGCATTTCTATATCTATGTTGCCTTTGTGCTTATGTCTTTATTTTTACAAACAGGAACAGCTCCAGCAGATAGCATTTGGCATTTTGAGGCTAACTACAAT
>NW_010260655.1:8783-11013 GCF_000690775.1 Eurypyga helias
CCTGCTTTTAGCTGCAGTATGGGCAGTCATTACTCTCACCAGTTTCAATCTGATTTAACCCAGTTTCAAGCATCAAAGAAGGAAAAGATTTGTATATGTGTAAGTTTCTTGGTATGAGGACCCAAGCACTTTTGAGGAAAATATTAACAAGAATATCTGATAATGGTCATATATTTAGCAGAACAAGAGGGAATAATGACAAAACAAATTACTGTATTCTTTCTTTCAAGAGATATACTGAAAACTTGAAATTTCTTGCACAGATAAGAAACTGTAGGAAAAGGAAATGCAGAGTTCTTCTTCTGTAAATCATTTTCAAGCAGACTTATAATATAAACTCCTAACAGACTAAACTTAGAAACAAATTATTAGGGTGGAACATGAGCAGATACCCATATAAAGAACAGAGATGCTTTATGAAGATCAACTGGTAAACAGCTGTTAATCTGCTGTTCATACAGGTACGGTCTAAGTGTATTTCTCAATTCACTGCTTTCCAATGAAATATTTTTCTGAAGAGTGTTCAACAACCTTTCCCAAATCAGATTCTACATTGCTGTAGCGACATATAAAGTAGCAAGAAGTGATAAGTAACGGAATGATCACCTCAGTAGCGTAGAAATTCAGAAATATCTACTCCTTCAATGTGGTGTTTCAGATGATGCAATTTTCAAGTGGAGAGTTAAATTCTAGTGCCTAGCTCTTGCATATGTATTATATAAATTATGAACTTTTTTCCATAGTATCACCATCAGCATCTAACAAATGTCCTTGTTTTGGCTTTTCTTTCTTCAGTCTACTTCCTAAACATAGAAGTCAACTATACATATTAATGAATTTTACCTATACTGTATTATTTTATGGGTTATTATCTAGTGACAGAGATGATACAGAAGAAGTATACAGATACGATTGTCTGTGTTCCTCTGTAACGTGCAACATATTTTAATGGAAGCTATTTTCAGTACCAAGATGACACCTATGCTTACGTACTTAAAATTACAATATTGAGGAAAACAAATCCAAAAAAGAATGCACCTCCAAATAATAAATTAAAAAAACAATATTGACAGTTTAAGTCTCTAGCCGATATCTTTTGCTTTTTTTCTTTGTTTGATAGTGTATGCATAGTAATAAAATCTGGAAGACCCTAAGATTAGGGATGCGTTCAGGAAGACCATGGTAATCCAAATATGATCTGTATAAACTGAACTTGATCCAGAACTCCACTGTATGTAACTGTCACCCCTCTGGCTACAACACTCTCCAGTGATGACTACCAGTCAAGGAGCAAGGAATAGCCAGAAGCAGACTCTCAACTGACATCCATCACAATGGAGAACAGAAGTAACTAGAACTTTACTTTCAAACAACTCTAACTAAGAAAGAAAAATCTATCTTCTTGACAACCTGGAAAGCACAAACTGCTCTTGATATGATGTCACAAGATCCCTGAATTTTCTTTCTGTACATACGGGACGTACAACACAATACACAGGAACTGTTTATTAATTGTAGCTTACAATCAAAGGAGAAGTTGGAGAAACCACAAAAGCACTGTTTCTGAGAGGCAGCAAAACAGAGCTAATACATTTTTTTATCAAATTTCCTTTTGGGACGCTCCAATATTTAGTGACACATCTCTCATAAGACTCACTTAGAAACAGTACTGACAGATTTCTTGTTCTTGCTGCTTACTTCAGAGAAGTGTCTGAAAGCAGCTTCAGTCCCTATTCTTGCAACAGCTGAGTTGTTTGCTTTACCAAAAAATACCTGCTTACCTAAAAATAAGGCTGTTCTACAGTGGATTTGGGCATTCAAGTCCTTGGGGAAAACAATTCATGCTCTTGATTAGGAGGAAGAACAGAGAAGGATCAAAATGGTCCTACAAGAAAACTCAGGGTTTTGGAAGTTCAAGACAAGGCTGTGACCACAGATGAGTACTTTTGCCTTTTGGAATGCATGTGTGCGTGTGTGTATGTGTGTGAGGGTTCACAGGTATTTAAAACCACTCCTTTCCTTTCTGTGTTTGACAATAACAAATGACCTTGTGTCAATGGAAGAGAATTTAATAATTTCCACCTCCATCGACCCATTCTCTGCCCTGCACATATACCACATTCACAATTCTATTGTTTCATAGTAGACAATGCTAGAGGAATTCTTTATGCTCAGCCTTTATTGTTCAAATCACAGATATTATCCACAGTATTAATTTAATTGTCCAACC
>NW_010260656.1:0-1580 GCF_000690775.1 Eurypyga helias
TGGACCTCGCTCCGCAGACACCCCGGTGCAATGCAAAGATTCCCCGAACCCGGGCAGGGCTTCCCAGGTGGAAGTGGAGACCTGGGGAGAAACGGCTTTAGCAAACTGAAGGATGGGTTAGGGCACAGTATTTTGTAATGATGGGTGCAAATCCAGTGGGTTTTCCCCCAGTTGAGGAATCGTGACTAATTGTCTTCGATTTTCCGAGTAAACGGCGGAGTACGGCGGGGGGGCCCGCCCGGACCTGCAGGGATCTCCCCT
The DNA here is from genome assembly GCF_000690775.1 of Eurypyga helias. Taxonomy (NCBI): domain Eukaryota; kingdom Metazoa; phylum Chordata; class Aves; order Eurypygiformes; family Eurypygidae; genus Eurypyga; species Eurypyga helias. The sequence goes on from NW_010260656.1 coordinate 262, forward strand.
CTGGAGAGGAAGGGAATCGTGATCTTACCCACGCGTCTCGTAGCCGTGGGCTAAGAGCCCGTCCGGGAAAGAGAAGAAAGCAGTGCGGTGATACTTCCTAAGGGCAACATTTCGGGTCCCGGCTCCCTGGGTGCATCAGAAGGGTGAATTTCCAGCGGGTTCACCAGAGCTGAGGCCGGTCGGGTTTGTCTTAGAACAAAGTCGTAGGTCGCAGGGAGCCAGCTGCTCAGCCTGATCCAACCCCCAGCGAAGCTGATGGCCTGGAGGCATCACATGCAAATGATGACATACACACTTGTACCAAAAACGGTGGAAATGCCCTGAAAGGTCGTGGGGCTCTTTTGTTAGCTTTCCTTGAAATTTAAGGAGGGGACATCAAGGCTTTCGCATCTGCATGTACTTCAGGACCAGATCTCATCCTCAGTTACACCCCTGCGAGCAACCAGCATTTTTCCCTGGAATTATTCAGGCTTTGCTCTGCTGCGGCTGAGATCGGGACTCATCCCTGGCCCTCCAAATCTCTCTTTATTTTTCACATCTGTGTATTTTAAGCTGAAAGGGAAATTAATCTTGTAAATGAAAACCTTGCCCTGAGAATTGTATAGATAGTCATATTAGAGTAACGGTGTCTATTAGCATAACGCAGCTAAATGTTTTAGGAGAAGAGATTGTGACAAAGATGTAAGTCTTTTTCCTCTCCACTGAATTACCAGTTGCATCCCACAGTCTTATTATAAGCCCCCACGCTTGTCTAAAGCCTCGTAAAATGATTTCTAATGGTTGTTTCTGTTACAGGCATAGTATAATTTTCCATATATTAACTATGCTAAATACAAATAAATTCACAAATAAATTACACTGCTTTGCTGATCATCCCTACTTAAGCTTCTGTTAATTTCCCCTTTGTTCTGGTATTTGTCACTAGCTCAGCTCTCCCGGTGTATGTGAATCCTTGCGATTCCCCCAGAGCTCTGCAAACCCCCTGGTGTATGTGAATCCTTGCAATTCCCCCAGAGCTCTGCAAACCCCCTGAACGTGGTTTTTTTAATCTCCTGTTTTCCAAAGGCAGCAGCCACACTGTAGCTCTGTTAACCCTTTTCTGAATAATTAAGGTCTTGTATCATTTGGGCTCTGTTGCAACTTCCTTATTTGCATTAAACTCCCTTTTATAATGAGGTGACCGGTGCTGGGAACTGTGTTCCAACTGGAGGCTCACCAGCCCCTTCTGCAAAGCCAGAATAATTTTCTGTGATGGGGTCTGTTATTCCCACGCATCAGCAAGGACAGACGAAGAAGAAACGTATTCTAACTTTCAGCAG
>NW_010260656.1:1611-10782 GCF_000690775.1 Eurypyga helias
ACAGTTCTTAATAAGGACAGCTGAGCACTTACCAAGCAGGCAGATAAGATTACAGAGATAGCAGCAGTTCCGTTAGGTGTCAAGTTCTAGCAATTTTGTTTGGGAACAATTTAATTACTCCTCGGTGATGCAGTGAGATGGACTGATCACCTAGTTAATCCCTCCATCAGATTGCTTTGAGGTAATCACAGTGTGATTTTAGCATGTAACACATCATCTTCATTAGGATCTATGTTCCCAGAGACCTGGAGCTGTAGGCTGACTGATAGAAGGCATCTTGTGCCTCAAGAAGTAGCACTGTGATGAGTGAAGCAGCTGGTACCACCCACTGATCCTACACTAGTAAGTGTTTAGGAATAAAGTCACAAAAAGGGTACGTGGCAACACTCAGCACCTGCAGAGCATCCCTGGTGAAACACAAAGGATGTCTGGACCTTGGCATTAGGTGATGGTTGAGCAGGAGCTTTGGTGGTTGCTGTTGTTGGCCGAAGCAATACTGAAGCACCTAAAACCTTGTGTGAATCCAACTCAAAACTCCATTTTCGCATGTTGTGTAAGAAATCAGGAACCTGACTGCTCAGGGAAGCGTTTGACAGGTCAGGCTCTATTCCCAAATTTAGACAGTCAAGAACCCAGACACTTTGCACTGAAGCTCCAAAACTTCACAGGCACATGAATTTCCACCAGTTACCTCCTCCTTAATTTCTGCTTCAAGGCACAGCCACCCAGCTCAGGATGCTAGTAACTCTCAAAAGATGCTCCATCAGGTTGATCAGATCGACCCGCTTCATCAGATCCATTTCCCACAGTCATTTCCAGAGAGTGTCTGCTGGATCAGGCCTCTCACTACTATCACATGCACTTGCCACTTCATACAAGGTGCTGGTGAGGACACCAACCTGGGGTGCTGGAGACTTGTTCCAGCCTTTCATTCTTTACCAGATTTGGAGCAGGTTTTTAAACTATCTTTCCAGTCTTCCAGGAGAATAGTCTCAGCCTCCCAGCTGCAGGATCTTCTTCAGCTTGTTCTTTACGATTTCTTCTGCTGTAAAAATAGTGAAATATTCACAGGGACAGAGGAAGGAAGAATAATTCTACGGGCTGGTTAGGGCTCTCCCCCGAGAGACACGATGAAAGCAAGCTGGTGACTGAAGGAGCTCAGGGCTGAGCTTTCCAACCACGCTGGTCCTCAAGGCTGAGCGGGGTCAGTCGTGTGGTCAGTCTGTCCGTCCAGGCAGAAAACAAGGGGCACTCCTCAAGGCTGCGGCTGGCCATCTGGCCATCTGTATTTCACAGGGAGGTTGTCAGCAGGGTGACAAGGGGGAGATGTGGGTGCAGCTCGATTTGCTGCCTGAGAAATCCCAACCAGCATTCCCAGGGAGGCTGCCCCAGCCCTCCAAGATGCAAGCTGCCCAGGAGAGATGGAGAGAGCAGGGAGGAGAGCACCGCATGCCCTTATGTTGAATCTGCTCCTCTTTGCATAAAAAGAATGAAAGATTCATTGAGCTAGAAGGAAAGGAAGACCAAAGGTGAGTATAATTTTTAGTTTAGTGATGAGGGCACCTACCTGATCTGGAGTTTCTCTCTTCCTCTGAGAGCTATTTGTGAATTCCATCCTAGAAGGTGATATACAAATGCAGTAGAGAGAGAGTGGTTGGCTCTAGCACACACAATTCCCCTTCCTGAAGGACCACACCAATTGCTGAGCCAAAGACACTTCTGCACTTTCCCACTTTTCTGTCAGAAGGTTTGGAGTTTTTTCGCCCCCCTTCTCAGCTACACATCCTCAACACAAACTCATCTCATGAACAAAAGTATTGGTTTTCTCCACAGCCAACAAGAGCTGGACCATCCCCTGACCAAATCCGTAACCCTGGCACCACCCAACAGAGCTCAGACCCACAGAGGTGGTGGGGGTTCTGGGCGCACGTGCAAATTGACTATTGTACTTGTGAAGGTTCTGGGAGATTGAACGTAAGTATCTCCCCAGTTACGTGCCTCTACAATTGGACAGGAGCTGAGGGAATATTTTTATTCAAAATTTAGGTGCTTAAATTCTGCTTTAATGCCTTCTTGCAGTTCCTTATTTGATTTGGCCCTTAACCTGAAAATGGAAGAAGAGCCATACCAGCTCAGGCCTCTTATTTAGCAGAAGTGTCAAGATCAAAGAGATCGGTGGTGATTCCCTGGTACTTTCTCTCAACCTCCAACAATCCATGGCTTAAGGACTTTCTGAGCCATCGTAAAATACTTTTAAGAAGCTGAAATCAAGATTACTGTGAGTAAAGACACAGACCTTGGATCAGTACCCTCACCCATGCCAGTGAGTAGCTTTGTTTTGCTATCTTTTGTCATGATTGATGGAAGTTATGGATAACATCACCCTCTGATTCTCTGAAGTGCTTTATTCATTGCCATTCTCACATCACAAGACTCAGATATTTCTCATTGCCAGAATTAACTATCTGGAACTCTGTGTATTCAACAGCTAGTAAAACATAATATATATATAGGCCTGAGTCTAAAATGTTCACGTTCCTTGCTGAAAGCAAATTTGAATCTGTTAATGTTCAGAATGCGTATAATATTATTTCCATTCACAAAATATAAAAGATAATGATACTGATTATTTTTGCTTAATGGAGAGAAAAGTCTAGAAATGGTTAGGCTTATTGTACTAAATGCCACCATTCCCCACAAATACTCTTCACTTCTTTTTGACCTAAGCTGGGGTTTCCGACAGTACTGGTCTTAACAGCACAATGCTGAATTTACTTCCACTTGATGGACCCAGTGGGTATATGGGGTCCTGCACAGCAGAAAAAGAATTTTATTACAGAGAACAAGGACAGGGGCTGGCTCTTGTCTTGCTGCCTGTCAGGTAGAGTTGCAGTAGCCCATAGAAACTTGGGCTGCTGTAGCAATACATAAAATTCGGTCCATATAGCCAGAATCAGCCCCCCCTGTAGTGACACAGTATCTATTAGAGATCCTGCACAAGAAGATTGTGTACAATCCAGACATTGTGATCAGGTGGGCTGTATTGTGCGTGCTGATGACTTTGCATCCCCAAAACAGGTGCTGTTCACTGAACTCAGAAGAACTCAGCCTATATTTTCTGGAAAAGATCAATCAGAGCGACTGAACCTTTCTTCTCACTTGACCCAGTGGGACTTCTGCCCTTGCCTTCTCTCAGAGCTGGGTCACACCCTGAAGTTAATTCACCAAACTTTAGATAAAATGTGTGGGAACAGAGAAACACACAATGACTGGTGCTGGTGCTGAAGACGCCTGGTTCAAACACACGTGGTGGATCATGTTTCCAAGAAATTGATAGGAACTGTATGGAAGCAGCAGCTAATACCTGGCCCCAGAGTGATGGAGAGATGCTACAGGAGCTCCAGGCTGTTTGGGAGCTCCCCGTTCCCAGAGCAGGTCTTCATCTGGAGCTGAAGTAGGTTTAGAGAAAAACAAAACTGTCCTTAATAAAAGGCAGGATCTGAGCAGCATCACATATCAAACTATCCAGTTTGAATGACATCTTGCTTAAAACCGGTACATTAAAATGAAGGGAGAGGCCAAGTTTGCTTGCCCTTCACCATCCGAAGGCTGGAATTTGGGTCACAGCAAGAGCAAATTCAACTCTCCTTTCCTAATTCTGTGCTTCTCAGTATGTGTTTACAAACTGCTTGAGGAGAAACAGGTTGGCCCTAGATTTGTCTTCTTCAATTTGTCTCCTTAGATAACTAATGCTTTTCCAATGTGACTGCTGGAATAACTCTGCGCTATCTATACAACCAAGCATCTGCTTTTTTAATTGAGCTAGGGCCTTCTGTATGAAATACAAATAATGAAAATATAATTAAGCACATTTATGGTAGATGTGAAAATAATACAAATTTGGAGGTCTAGTAGAAGAAAGAGTTCCTCCCCTTGCCTTCTGAACACAGCACTTGTGCACTCGGCTAAGCTGCTCAGCAACGTGTGTGCGTATAAACCCAAACCCCCAGCAAGCTCTCCAGCTGAAAATCACCCATCTCCCTTCCAACCCTCGCAAATGCCCAGCAGGACTCAACCCTGAACCCTTCATAACTTCAGAAGAGGGAAAGGGGAGGCTGGAAGGTCAGAGTGCAAAAATCAGTCAATTTATGCAGATCTCTTGTCTTAATTTAGCAAAATTTCCACACCCAACCATGAGGCTGATTATTTCTATTCCGTGAAGGGAAAAATTGCTGCAGGGAATTGATGTGCATGGGCAGCTGGTTTCACCAGGATGAAAGACACACATTAAAAATGCTTTTTAAGTGCATTTGGGCTTCCCCCTGGGAGTTTACTAAACCTGAAGTCAGGTACCAGAGAGAATTTGTCCCCTGAAGGCAAAGACACTAATAAAATTAGGTAAGAAATAATAGCCAAACCCACAGGTATGACAGATGGTGTCGAATGGACATCTGTTGGAACAACATTCAGTTACCATAATATACTTTTACCCTACATCCCCTAGAATTAAATATGTCCCTCTGTTAAGCATGAAGAGGAAGATGTGAGGATTGGAGACCCAAAGTATGGATGTCAGGAGTTGGCTTTACACCTCCGTTGGGCATAGGAAACACACAGAGAGCAAGGTGCAAAAGCCTGAGGAAGGCATATGGACGAGGTGGGGCAGATGGTCTGGCCCTGTGATGCTTTGCTTTGGTTTACTGGTGCCCAGCGGAGAGGAGTTGTTCTGCTGAGCAGAGGCAGCTGTAAGGTCCGTGCAGAGACAAGTTGCTTTGTAATGTTCAGACAAATCGCCCCAGATGAAAAGGTTCGACTGCCACTTCTGGAGTAAGGGTAATTTAGGGTGTTGCTAGAGAGGAGACAGAGAGAGATGGAGAAAAGGTCAAGGAGAATCGGTCCCGGCGCAGTGGCATGGATCAGCCGGACAAGGTCACGTACCTCTGGGATACTCAGGGAATTAATAACCAGACTAACTGTGACAATTGTTTTTGAAAAAACCTGGTTAACCTGGGAGAAAGAGTAACCATGAGAGAAAAATACAGATTTCTGTAAAAATGAAGCTTTAAAAAAGTACCAAGACAAAGTAGGCAAGCTGGCTTTGTGATATTTAAAAAAAAAAAAAAAAAAGTTTTATTAAAACACAGTGAAATCGTCCCAAAATATGTAACCTATGATTCTTCATCTATAAACCCAAATTAAAAGCATAACAATGGGCTTTATTTAGAAACATCCTGACCTTTCTCGTATGACTCTTGTCCTGCCTTCTCGTAACTTGTCACTCTCAGTCACTGTATCTTGCTTAAATGAGAAGTGTAAGCTCTCCAGGGCATAGGACTGAATCTCTTTTTTTTTTTTCATCTGCTCTGTACAACAATGGAGGCAGCAGGGATGCTCTTAAAACTGTTAAAGAAAACACAGATAAAACATCCATCCTCCCATTTTGCAACTTCACTGAATTTCTTCCCATGAAAAAATCCCACCCCTCTAGTGTGGATATTAGTATGAGGTTACTTGCTCACGTAAGTAAAAGTTAGGCTAAATAATAACCAAGGAAAAGCAATGCTTTCCTTGGTAATGATGTTTATTAAATCATGGAACGCTTCCTGAGGGGGAGCAGTGGAAGCCCGTACCGGGGATTTTGAGAGCGCGGTTGGGCAAAGGCAGGGACCGCACTGCAGGGCTCGGTGTCCCGCTGGCAGGAAGACGAATGAGACGCCCTAACAGTCTTCTCTCTTCTGTTCTTCTATGATCCTTATAAGAGCGATTGATGCTGACAGCATCCAGGTGGTGCGTCCATGACTCAGCTGTCACGTCACTGCTTACGGCTTAAAGCCAGTGAGTCAAGGAATGAAAAACAGGTGGAAGGAGGAGGAGAGCCCTCCTGAAGTGCTCACCTCCAGCCATCCCTCGCTAAGCGAGCGGGGCCAATTGCAGACCACAGGGACACAGAAGAGGGAGAGGCAATGACAGAAGGAACGGCTGGTCACCTTCCTCCAAGGGCAGCAGGGTTGCAAGCGATTCTCCACACCTTACGTGGTGTGGAAGAAAAGCCTGGTGTGAGTTAATGGACTTCTGTGAGCCAGAAGTGTCCACCCTATGTGGTGGGTCTGAGGCCCGCTGACTCTTGTAACTACGCTCCGTTGGCAAAGCTGTAGGTGAAGTAAATATTAAATCCATCTAGTTCAGTTCATGCTAGGCAGAAAAGGTGACATCACAGGTGTCTGGCCATGTATTTTCATCAATACAAATTTTACTATTATAGGTCTGATTTTAAGTGACACCTTAAACCCTGCTCTGAGGATGGGTCCTCAGTGTGCTAGTGACTGTGACAAGCTTCTCTGAAAAGCCAGAAGTCCTAGAAAACAGACACAAGAGTCCTTGGAGGCAGATTCCTACGTTCAAGTGGCTTCTGAGACACTTCTGCCTGTCTGGGAAGGCTTACAAAAGAAATCTGTCATGCCTGAGATCTCAACCTGGATCTTTTTTTGCCACTGCCTTGATTGCAAGGCCAGCCTTCTGCAATTCACGGTAGCAGGTCAATGGCATCCCTAGAAGGCAGATATTCCACTGCTCTCTCTGTCTTTGGGCATGATCAATGTCTAACACAGGGAAATCTGTCCAGAGTTGGAAACTTCATAACATCCCTACGAAACCTGTTGCAATGTTTCATAATCTCTACCATTCACAAAAAAAACATTTTCCGGCATCCGATCTTAATTTCTCTGTTGCAGTTTAAGCTTCTAATTCCTTGCCTTATCCATCATAGACAGAGAGAGCAGGAGACTCGATCTCTTTTGGTCGTAGCCTTTCACACACGACAATTGCTACCTTGCTTCCCCAGTCAGTCTGTCCTTCAGAAGCTCAGTCCATTCCACCTTTCTTCATCACTGTTATTTTCTAGAGCTCTGGTCATTCCTACTGCACCCCCTGGACTTTCTCCCACGGTCCACATGTTTTTTGATGTACAGTGCTCAAACTCAAACTTGGGAGTCTTTGGCCAAACCTTTCTATTCATCAATTTCGTAACAGCACATCATTGTCGACTCGTACGCAGCTTGTGATCCCCGACACCAGCAAATCCTTCTCCAAAGAGCAGTCAGTGCCCTGTGCATCGCTGAATGCGTCACCTCCCAGTTATCCCTGCTGAATGACATTCTGCTCTCCTTCCTATGTGATCTCTGATTTACCGCCATTATTTGGACTTCTCAGCCTCTCCTTCAACCTGCCAGCTGTCACCACCTGCTTGTAAGCTTAGTAAGTGTTCCCTATCCCATCATCGGTGTCCTTATGAGGGATATAAATAGCACCAGACCCCTAGGAAGTCCCACCTTCCATTTTGGCAATGACCAGCTCATACTTTCGCTGTTCAGCTCAGTTCTGTAGTCATCCTACAATGTTATGGATGTTCCTACAATGATAGGAGCAATCTTCCCCGGTTCCCTTGCAAGAATATAATGTGTAACAGCACCAAAAGCTTTTTAAAAGTCAAGATATATGGTACCTACTGCTTTGCTACACACACAAAGAAGAAAATTATATTGGTGTGACACAACTGATTCTTGCCAAAACTAAAAGTGTGCTGGCTACCATTTATCCCTTTATTACATGATTATGGTATGTTTTGGTAGCTGCCAGGAAGCTTGTAATGCATTGGCACCCTCTTGGGTAAATTGCACTACAAATTCAGAATGAAAAGATAGATCCTGTACCAAAAAATGCACAATCTAATTATTTTTTGCCCAAAAGAAAATACCAGCTCCATCCCTATTACTTCAAATTGAAACATCTAGGAAAGGGAGGATACTCATTCTGCAAACCTGTTTTATCACAAAACAAGTCAGCCACTCCTTTCCAAGGAGTCTCAAAGAAGTAGTTATTACTGGCATCATCAAGAGCCATATCTAAGTCTTGATTTTAACTGCATTAAGCCTTGCTTAAGGCTAAAAAGCATCATCTGTCTGCATCCCCCTCACTGTCTGCTCACTCACTGTCTGCTCCACCTAGGATGCAAGTCAGGCAGTTCTTGGGTTTTCAAACCTGACTGCTTCCAGTATGAATGACACATCTTATGGTGACACAACTGCTGCAGGGTCTGCAGGAACTGACTGAAAGCCAAGAGCTCTGTTCAAAGGAAGGAAAAATGGCAAGGATATAGTTATGTGAAGCGAATGCGTAAAAGGCATCAACTCCAAGACTGCAAGGCACAGTAACTGAAAACGTGGCATTTTGCACTGTCCCTGCTGTGCAAAGTAAACCAATTTTAAAAAGTGCTAAATCATGGCACTGGCTGTGGCGAGCCATGAAACCTGATCTTATTTTATGGAGTTTTGATCTCCACAGACAGAAGGAAGACCATTACCAAGCTAAAGTATTCCAGCCAGTTAGTCTCTGACTGTATGTTTGCAGAGCACCTGTGGCAGAAAAAACGTGGGCTCTGCTGTTGCTTCTGAAACCAAAGAGTTAGGAAGAACTAATGTTGTTTGTACGTGCAAAGACTTTGGAATTAATTTCAGTTTTGTGCTCTATTTAAGTGTAATTTTAATTACTTTTGATTAGGATAAAGAGGATCATTTTCTTTTACCAATTCGCAGGATATTCAGAACATCTGGAAACTAAAGCGATTTTTTGCACACCGTGTTAGTAGTGTAAACTTCAACACTTCCACAGAAAATGCTCCATGAGTGGGGGAATGGCTGAGGCATCTGGCGTGAGGTGAATGACCTGGGGCCTTGGTGCCATGAAAGTAGTTGGACAATGCCAATGAGGTGGACCCCATCCTGCCTGAAGATGGAGCTCGCTGCTTTAGCAGCTAGCAAAACCCAGCTCCGGAGAAGAGGCAGAGGTCATCAGCCCAGAAACCGGCCAGCATGAGTGGCCTGGCAGTGCCTTGCTCTACTTTGCTGTAGCATCCACAGCTATAAAACCTCTCCTCTAGCCACAAATTCGTGGCAGATGAAGCACACGCTTCCATAAATAACAGACAATTCTACTTCTTTGTGGGACAAACTTGGAGAGAAGGGAAGGGAAGGGAAGGGAAGGGAAGGGAAGGGAAGGGAAGGGAAGGGAAGGAGAAGGAGAAGAAGGAGAGCAGACGGGGGGAAAAGGGAAGGGAAGGGAAGGAGAAGGAGAAGAAGGAGAACGAGAACGAGAAGGAGAATGGAAGAAGAAGGA
>NW_010260657.1:0-2617 GCF_000690775.1 Eurypyga helias
AGGCACAGCCACACGCTTGTCCGACCTTTGAAACTCCCGAGCGCCCGGCAGCTCCAGCTGGCGCTGGTGGAGACGTAGGACACATGGCCCTTTTTGTAGCCAAGATTCTGAACACCTATTTAAAGTGCCCAGCATTAAACCACCAGGTTTAACCTTTGGGTTGTGTAACACGCGTTACTACGTGGGCCTACCCTGAAAAGGGGGCAGATGTGGCCTTTCCATATCTCTCTGTCATTTCCAATCACCCTGAGAAGTGATTCAGGGGACATAACATGGGCAACTAAACTAAATTTATATATATATGTATTTACACACATATATAAAAGCAAGATTTTCCTGGGCAAGGTTTGGAGGGGAAAAAAAAAACATAAACCCCACAAACAAACCAATCACCAAACCCTACTCAGAGAGCAAAAACATGTTAGGATACCTGTATGTCACACTGGATTACGGAGGTGCTTGTTTATTACTAGTTGCAAATGGAAGGAACTGTCCTTCATCCAGGATGTGGAAGAGAATTCTTTCCTGAATACCCTAAGTTTCAGCGTCCTAACTGCCAAAAACCAAAGCCACCTCCTACACTTTCCTGGATACCAGAAGCCCCAGCTGCCTGCTACCCATCTGTCAAAATTTATAGCTTTCTCTAAACAAATATTAACAGTTCAGTAATGCACAAAGATAGTGGCATCTTTAAAAACCGGAAGAAGCATAAAATACATCGGATGTAATGTAAAAATGAGTTATGTGGTGACTAGTTTACTTTTTTTCCCATGTTTCCATCTGCTAGCCCCTATCTTCTACTCCGCTTGCAAAGGCTTTTGGGATGTCTGTTCTCTGAATGCTAAAAGCGATAATGAGATCAGCATCCATCCATTCCTCCGTGTTTCTTCAACACTGAATCTTTGGCCTGCCTCCCAAGGGCTTTTTTTGTGTTGGATGGCATTTTTGTGTTTGTGTGCTTACAAGTAGCCGAGTAAGATAGTTACATAGTGTTTGGGGTTTTTTTGTCTATAAAAAGCAGAGACTATTTCAAACATCAGTTTGGGGGAGAGGATCCTGTAAACCAGAAAGAAAAATAAGCGAGGAACACATCGGATGCCTGGCACGTGGCGAGTCCAACCACAGTTTTCTAACACCTCTGCAGTTGGCTACAGATCAAACAACTCACAGATACCACCCGTCCGCGCCTCCCAGCACAATGATGCTTCTGACTTGTCTCTCACTAGAGTTAAGAGGAGCCTGTGCACAGTACAGACACAAATTCCAGCTAGAGGGGAACTGGAGAACCTGGTGTGGCAATAGCAGGCAGACCCAAAGACCACCTGGCCCAAAAAGAAGTCCGAGGAGAAGCAGAAAGCCAAGGGAACTGGAGCTGTGTACCCAGGACTGGAGCCAGGCTGGGGGAAAGGACGGAATAGGACAGAGCTCTACAACGGCCTGTGGAGGTAGGAGGGAGAGAGATGGATGTTGCCCCTTGGTAATGATTAGAAACACTGTCATTGGGATATTAATAACATGAGAAAAGGGGCAGGAAACCCTCCCTGACAGAGAGAAGAACAGGTAGCAGCACACAGGGAAGACCTACGGCCAGAGCTGCTGGTACAGGAGCAGAAGAAACCTTTGTCGTGTGAGAAAGGACACAGAGCATCCTGAAAGGATGGAGGTTGGGCATTCATTGTTGAGACTTTCCTGAAACGAAGGCATGGGACTTCGGTACAGCTTCTGATCTGTTGAAGGTACAGAAGGAATCATTGCAACAGTAAACTAGGCCTTGAAAAGGCAGCAAGTGTTACAACACTCCCTCTACAACCAGAACCATTTCTAGATTATAGTTTCCAGAGGAAAAAAGAAATTTACTCAGAAAATGCCATTGTCTCCCAGCGTGTGTCGTATCCTTTACTCCAAGCCTGACCGCAGTGTTGCCATTTGGAGTGATGCAAATGTGAAAGTCCCCGCGGGAAGAAGAGGTTATCCAATACAGAGGGGCTTTCAGATAACCGGGGTAGAGACCCCAGGGGATGGTTTCATGGCTGTGCATTTCAGATTTCTATGTAGAAGTGGCCTGCCTACGACTCTGGCCTCAGAGGCAGGGCGATCCCAGGCAGTGCCTGGTCTTTCTCACACACGTTTTCGAGTATTTGGTCTATTTACTGCACAATCCCCTTTAATAATGTAAAATAATGGGTGCCTGCCTTGGTCTGCACCCCTAAGGCCGGTCTGGCGACACACTGCCATGAGACTCCCGGTTTTCAGTCACTGGGTGGAAGTGGGACCACACTGTACGTAATTCATAGGGGTTTCCGTATGGGTTTGGCTGGTTGCAACAGGTCGGAGAGACGGCAATGAGACTTCTAATGGGCTCATTAAAAAACGAAATTAGAAAACGGCAATGAGACTTCTAATGGGGTTGTAGCAGAAAAGGGCTCTTAAGATTTGCGATGTTACTGCCGTAGGTCACTGAGAAATACAAGGCATGAGATAAGATTATCAGGGATGGAGCATTGATTTTTTTGGGGGTGGGAGAAGGCTGAGCATCCCGCCAGGCCCAGGCGTTTGGGAGCACGGTCCCGCAGGAGGGATGGGGAGCGCCTTCGGGCTGGAGGTGGCTGCCGGGGGG
>NW_010260658.1:0-18352 GCF_000690775.1 Eurypyga helias
GCGGCGGCGCCCTTTCCGCGGTGGGGACATGCTGGCCGGCCGCGGGAGCTCCGCTCCAGGCCTGGTTTTGCAGTCTCGCGTAAAAGACTACACGTAGGTAAGGCCGCAGGCAGAAAGGTTCCTGGATGGGTGGGGAGACCCGATCGACTAGTAGGAAGGGCAGCGAGTTGTGGTGTGTACTGCAGTTACTTTTTCATCACATCAAGTGATTTTTCAACCCAGAAAAAGAAAAGAAATTCAGTTCTTTTTTAAAGATTTAAAGTTTATTGTGCAGGATGTTTTAAGTAAAAAGCAAGACTGGTGAAAATGAAAGAAAGTACAAAAATAAATACACTTTTATAATGATATTACAATCTCACACAAACTAAAAACGTATAAATACAAAACATATCAAGTACAAAACCAAATTCTGGCACTTGTCAAGAGAAAGGCCTCATGAAAGTCAAAAAACCCTCACACTACAACGCTCTCCTCCGTGTAATGGAAGCATGCTTAAAGCACAGGAGGTGAGATGTGAAACCTCAACAAAAGGTCAGCACTCACTTCTACAGAACACTTAAACTAAACCTATTTTTACACCAACATACTGCCTATGCTAATAATAAATACAGCACATGAAACATCTTTTAAGAACACCAATCAGCACCGATACATCAACAGCGCATTTCATCCCCTGTGACACAGGTTACTCTCCTCAGCGTAAATTTTTCCCCTCTTGAGATGTTTCCCATCCTGAGGAAAACAGCTCCTAAGGAAAGCTGGAAACCAAACGAGAGCTCTGATGCCTAGTGGGAAAGCAGGACGCTTGCCTCAAGCATTTTCTGTATTGTGTCTAGTTTTAAAGAACAACTGCGTGTCCATGAAAGCTGCAGGTCCTCCACTGGTGTAAACTCTCCACCATCAGGGGAGGCCCCGGAAACTTTCAAATAAACGTCACTGTGAAAAGCCACCGAGTAGTGTTATTCTCAAAAGTGTTTAGGCAGCACTTCTGCCTTTTTCTAAGTATGCAAGTTGAGTAACTTGCTGCATGGTATGAAACACTTGTTTTGAACAACATCACTAGCTGAAGAGGACAGACTTGGCAGATAAAAGCCACTAGAACTGCAAGCAAGCCACTTCACTCCTCCCTGCTCCTAAAGACACTCTCCTCCCACCACCATTAGTGTGCCTCTTTCATGCTGTTTAAGACAATGAAATTTTCAGTCTTTTATATCTGTGTCAACACATTACAAAGCCTCCAAAGTTAGGGGACTGTATCGTATCGATACTGGGGAAGCAACAAAATATAACCCATTTCACATTCCCGTAGTCAGTTCTCTACAACTACTGCTACAGAGCACAGCACTGCAAAGACTTGAACAGCCACACTTTTCTCTGCTGGACTTTGAATGTTAACAGCATGTCTCCAGTTCCTTAAAAGACAAGTTAAACAATTCTGATCCTCTGAAGTTGAAGGATAACATCCATCAGTAGGAAGACCAAGGTAAGAGATGAGCATGATCATTTAATGTTAGATTTTCATAAATATAAAAGTGTGTTTGTTGGCCTTAGGTAGGGATACACCCCCCAAAGTCATGATTTCGGTACAAGGACCTGTTAGATCATGGTAGAAGAGGAACTACTCAGAAAAATTGTGACTCATTAATGAAACAAAAGGTACCTGAATTACTATTACGGACAATAATTTGTAAATCTCAAATGGTAAAACATTTAAAATCTTGCCGTCTGAAATTTTTGTAGAACACATGCTTCTCTTCTTGGTCAAAAGTTGTTTCCAAAAGAAAGACAGCAAAGGAAAAAACAAATCCTAGGACTCTCCCAGCACAGTGGTTTGATCTACATGTATAAACACGCAATTAAAGTATAGTAATTGAAAGTACGGCTGCCTGCCCAGAAGTTAGTCTGGATCCACTTCTGTCCAACTGAGCAGAAGTGCAAAACGTTTAGGCCATTAGTATTTCAACTGAAGTAATCGCATCTATACTGAAAGGATGTTCAAAAAAGCTCCTGACAAATTCACTGATGGAAGAGCTCAGTTTCATTTGAGTGAAGTTTTTTGTTTTTCTTATTTAACTGCTTTAACTTTACAGTATGAAACCAAAACTACATACACATGACTTACTTATGGTGGCAAACATACACAGAAACTGCAGTTTTAAGTAATGCAAAACGCCTATGTTCAATACAAGAAATAGTGTGAAAAAGTCACAAGTTAGTTTACTGTTGCCCTATGGTGGCCTTTGAATAAACAAGATTATGAATCTTATGTGCACACAGTAGTATGAATATGTCAGTTTTAACATGCAATTTTTCCAAAATATTTGAGCTTCACAGCCTTTTGTTACTTCAATAAGCTTGTATTAGTGTGTCATCGTATGTTTGTAATGTCTAACCACTGCATCTTCTAGATGTGTATGTATACTGGAATCAGTGCTGAGAATGCCATCATTTCAAAAACAGCCATTTTATCCAAGCGAGTGCTGTCTTCTTAAATTGTCACAACATTTGGCTTCTTTCTTTGGGTTCTTCCTGCATATGCTCCTAAAAATGAAGTAGAAACATTACCATTTTGTAATTAGTAGCACTGTTTCTTGTAATAGCATTATCCAATAAAAATAGCCAAAAAGTTTAAAGACATTTTCTAAACAGTATTATATATTCAGTGGTTACTTTTAAAATGACAGTTTTCATAATGTTACACCCAAAATGCCTTACAAAAACTTCCTATATGTTTAAAAGTAACAACATTTAATAGTATTTCCTTCCTCAGTAACTATTCCAGCTTTTCTGCTACTCTAAAACATCTGCGACTACAATTCACAAGTTTGTAATATCACCAAGACACAGTTTAAATGACTGGTAGGTTTAACAATGCTGTGTGCTACTTTTAAACAAACTATCAGTCAAACAGGTTAAGGTTTCTTTTTCCTTTCCACAGCTCCATATTAATAAATCAAGAGACAGTTGTAGGTTTGTTCCCGAGCGTCAATTTACACAACCAGAATTACAAGTGCAGTATGAATAAGGCCATCAGGCAGAGCCCTTATAAATGGAAAGCTGCTCAAGTGTAAAAATACATAAATCAATCTCTCCACATGGAACAAATATATACACATAGAGGTATTTAGAAAGCCATATTATACTCTGCATAGCACAAATATCTTTCAGTAATAAGGGATTAGCACTGCACGCTGCTAAAAGGAGCACAACTTGGCATTCATTAGGGTCAGACAGTAGAGGGTGTCCAGCAAGGTGAGCAAACGTTTACACAAAGCAGTGAAAGTCATAGCATGTGGTGCAGAGCAGTGGAAATGGAAGACAGCCATGGAAGAGAAATAATTACCAGGTGATTAAATGAATGTGACAAAGGAAGTGCCAGTCCCTTTTAGGGTCTTCAGTTACTCTTTGTCAGAGTTGCAGTGGTTACTTACAGGTGTCCAACAGCTACATTCAGCGTAGTGCAAAGCAGCTTTGGACATGCCCGCAGAGACCTTACCACAGCAGGATCCCTCACATCTGAACACTGATTCCTACTATACAAACAGGCGTTCTCGCTGGCCCAACACTCTCCACTGCTGTACTCTTCTGCTCACCTGTGATCTCACAGGACAGACCACCAGGCTGACAGGCATGATGCTTTATTTGTGGTTTAACATGGCCTCTTACTCTCCTCAAGTGCACGCCCAGGTTATATAAGTATCTCATGTATGGAATAGGACAGTAGAGGGAAGGGTAAAAAACCCCTGCAATCTAGACTACAGAACTGAAGAAGCCAAATTTTATTAAAAAGTTAGAGTCCAGAATACAATTATCACCCAAACTTTTTCAGTGGCAGGGGGAGCAATGGCATGAGGCCTCTCCTGTGTCATACGACTACACATAGCAAGTCTGATGCCTTCCTGAAGTGCCAGCCTGAATGCTACCACGCTTCAGAGCGCCCACCACCTCAGATGGGCAATCTGCTCCCTGCTCAGGCTGGACAGGCATGCAGGAAAGAACATACTTGGCCACATGCTGCTGCCACCCAAATACTCTATGCACCTCATGCCCCACATTTCTTAGGGAATGAATGAGAACAAGAAAATAGATAAAAATATTATGGGTTAGGAGTACAGCAGACTAGTATAATTACAGATGTCTCCATTGCCTAGACCTTCTACTAAAATAAGTATATGCATTTGTTTGCCTTTTTATATTTTCTTTTCAGACTGACTTGAGATTACAGTTTCTCTGTCTATGGTCTTTCCCAGACAGAATTTATTCCATCACTAGAGATAACTTTCAAGAACCTCTCCTGAAAAGACACTTTATTACTTAAAAAAAAAAAATTACTAATAAAATCACTCTGTTCGCCATACTGCCAAGCCTTTCACTATTCCCATTTTATCCTTATGTAAAGAAAACCATGTTCTACTTAAATGTATTCAACTTTTTTCATTACTGCAAAACTATGCAGATCATTTCTTTCATGCCAAGTATTCCCCATCTAATAATTTCAGAATGCATGTCTATTCATTTAGTACAAGCAGCCTAACCTATTTATAAAGGAGCATATGAAGGTACTGGTGTTACACGATGGGAACATGTGATGTCCCAACACTGAATGAGGTTACGCAGTGCAACCAGAACCAGGCAGCACACCATGTTAGACACACCTGCCTGAAGTTCCACGAAGGCCACTACAGAAGGCATTAAATAGCTTTCCAGATATTCAACAAACAGCAATAAAGACAAAGAGGAATTTAGAGATTCATTCCAAAGAATTCTTCTCACTGCCAAGTATCGACTGTCATGACTCAGATAATTTTGACTAAGATAAACTCAGACTTATAGGCAGAGCAGCACACGCTGCCGACACAGAAGAGAGAGAATGCTTTAACTGGATGTCTGAGGCCAGACCCAAACGTAAAACACGCTGCAGATCGCGACAAGGTGAGCATGAATTATACGAGATTGGGGATGGCATCCAAATCTCACATCAGTGCTAAACTTGACACTGACAGCACCCTTTCCCTGCCACTCTTCTACAACTTCTGTAACACTGGGACTGGTAGAGGTCTTGATTGTTTCGCTGTCCCTGTTCTTCAGCATTCTCATTTACGAGTTAATACCAGACTCATTCTTGCAAACTTGCAGATTAAAACTTGCCTTAATGGCTACCTCTGGTTGCCATAACTATATTATTTGCTCAATTTTCTTCTTTATATTTCAGAGACATTATTTGCTAGGTTTGCTAATTGTTCTGTAGAGTCACTGAGTACAACTGAAAAAAATGCCTTGTTCCACCTTAGTAGTGACAGCACTGCATAGAACTAGCAACAGAAAAACAAAGAAAGAAACCTTGGCTCACAGAACCCCTCTCAGTGTTTTTTTTTTCCCTTCTTCCCCCACCACCCCGTCTCAAACTGAAATGCTACAGCTACTTCTCTTGGCTTCACAAAGCACTATGAGAAGACCAAACACTCTGGGAAAACATCACATTTAAACACACCTCTCTAAAGCTGTTGGATACTCCCTGCCAGCACTGCTACTGGACAGTAACAAATTTCCTCTGTAGGAAAGGTTTGATCATAAAGATAATTCAGATCACTGTGGCAAACAGTTGAAATCCTACAACATTATCATTTGCCTTACTGACCCCCAAAATTCCCTGTTTTTATACTTGACTTGGGGAACTCTCCTTTGAGAAAAAAGTGTAATTAAGAACTTAGACAGTTTTAAAATCAATTTATGTTTTGATAAATTAAGGTTTGTCACTTCAGAAATTTAAAGTCTGGATTAAAAAAACCCCACATTGTGTAAGATGTTTCATAGTATTTTATTCCCTTCAAGCCTGAATTGGCTGAAAATAGATGTTTGGCACTGTTATCAAACCTTTTTCATAAAAGGTTACCAACCAGGAGTCTCTGTACAGGAATATTCCACTTTTAAAACTGGGTCATTATGACTCAAACATTCTGTATGATGCTACAGTAACATATATAATCCTAGGACTGCATGATGCCTGAATGCCTACTCATAAGCCTGAAACTGTTCTTCCTGCCCCTTCAACCAGGTTCGTATTGAAGAGAAGTTACACGAGTGCACAGAGCTAAGAATCAAATGACATGACGATTCTCATCCAAGTCTAGTTTGACTACTATTAGCTTCTTAAACAGCTACAGTGAATATATCTGGCAAACTTTTTTATGACTGGGTATCTGGTGAGTGAAAGCAAATGAGCTGTGCAGCACTTTCTATGTACTACGTTTACAGAATTCGAAAGTGGATGGGTAAGTTACCAGCACTTTTGTTTAGAGAGATAGCTTAAATCTAAGACATAGCAAAGCAGGTGCACAAGAAAAGGAAAACAATATAATCCCCACTTAGCTTTTCTAGACACTAGTAACTTATTTACTATAAGATCCAAGTACCAATTTTCTACACACCTGAAACAGCCTTGTTAGACACTCTGCTCTCTGAGGCCTTCTTTTTATTTTGCTCAACCCCCTTCACTGAGGTCTTAGGGGTTCTAATTAAATATAAAAAAAGTTCATAAGTCACTTGCATCATCGGTTGAAAGGTATCCAAAAATACAGACACTATCAAACTGTATGGCACAAAAACATTTTTTACCACGTCGCACAGAGCCTCCTCCTGAGTATTTGTACAGTTCCTATTGAGATTATTACAGCTGAAGTAGATATGTTAAATAGGAGAACATGTCCCCATGAACAGATTTTTAAAACGTCATTCAAGAAACTGATTCAGTTCAGACACTGTGGCATTACAGCCTACATTTAAAAATATACGTATTTCATTAAGTGGAAGCAAAGCTTCATGGAATGAATGTTACAAATAGAAATGTTGGAACACAGTGTAAATGGAGACACTACACAAGAGGATGAGGACACAATATTTTCTTTCAGTATAAGGTAAAACAAAATTTCATCACTCCCTCAAAATACTGTGAGGAGTAATTATTTTCACTTTGAACAACAGTTGCACCAGTGTATGTGTAAATCTTACTCAGAAATCATTATGCTCTTGCACTTTGCTTTTACTTTAATCTTTAGGCTAAAAACATGCTGTGCCCTTACCCTTGTCTGCAAAGCAGTCTATGAACTGGGGCATTCTGTCCTTGATTTGGTTGAAGAACACTGTTAAAACACAAATTTTTATTAGGCTTTTCCCTCTCTTGGAAAAAAACCCCATAACAAGCTCATGAGGAATACTGAATTCTGCATTATGTTTCACAGAACAAATTCCAGAAAGGCTAACAGTTTCTGTATCGCAGATGACACAGGAATTAAAATTCCAGAATAGGATTACTACTTCCGCCATTTAAAACAGAAGCAAAAAGCACACAGATGAAACTCTCTCAACAGTGCCTTGGGTTCCTAGTCATTGATAAGAACACACAGGAAAAAAAGAAGTGAATGGCTTTAACTTGTCATTGAAGATTGAACTGCATCAGTAGCCAGCATTAGGGTTAGGGGTCTCCGAGCTTTTGGGTAACCACGGAACAAAGAGTGTTTAAGGGATGCCAGGTATTTGACTTCTTTTACACTGGAGAAAGGTGCAGATAGGCCTCTTAAGAGAACAGCTGCCATCTTCCTGAACAGCAAATACTGAGCACTGGAATTTGTTATCTGGCGAACAATCACACAGTCTAGAAGCAAGAACTTTTCTTCACAACAGAAAGCCACTTCTTTTCTGACAGCTTTCTAAAGATAAGCATCTCAATGATTCCATGGCAAAGTGAAAGGTATTAAGAAAAGTAGTAGTGTCAAACTGAAGCTTGGAGTTCTAGCAGTATTTCTCACAGAAAAACACTGAACCTGAGCACAGAGATTTAAAAAGCCAGAAATAAGTAATTTCTAAGGATAAAAGTTCAGAACTGACTCTGAAGAAAAAAAAATATTTTCTAAGTTCTGATGAGCTAACAAACCCCTTCCTCAGACCATGCTAACCCAGATTTCATTACTGTCTGTCATAACAGTGGCAGGAATTGAGCTGGCTGATGTCAAGGCAGCAATGCACATCACAGAACCTATCGTTACAAGGCAGTTCTGTAAACAAGTCATCTGCACTCACCGGCTTTCAGGAGTTTTCTGTTTTATGATTATTTTTTTACTTGGCATTCCCATTTCTGATGCCCTAGGAGACAAAAGTATTGAATAATATTTAAATTATAAAATTATCATCTAGGTCTTAAACAGAAACAGTAAGCGAAAACCTCAACAGCATCTACATCTACATGTAATACTGCCAGAGCAGCACTACAGATTATCACTTTTTACTTCTTAGCAAGCATCAGTTCACTGAGTTGCAGGATAATGCCCGCTACCATCCTCCCAGAACACTTTCCCAGAGATACTCTATCAAGTGTCTCTGTTGCTAGGCATTTTAGAAGGACTGATAAAATAACTTGGAGCACCTTTTACAGCTTACAAAATCAACCATAAACTGAGTGCTCACCACTGGAATACAGCATAAATGCATAAGTTTGTATGGGAGAAAAATGCTTGTTCCAACAAGAAGTCTCTTAAGAGTGAGCTACTGTCAGTAAGGCATCACGCACACAAAGACAGCTTTTTCTTCATTCTTCCCAGGAGTTTGCAAAGAAGTTGTTACTCCAAAAACTACTTTTCCCTATTTCCAATGCCTCCTACTCATCCTCTTACACCACACCCCTCCCCACAAAGGGAGAACTGCACATACTTCATGTACTTTTTCCTGTCCAGAGATTTCTGTGTAGCTGTTGAAAGTGTTGCTCTCTCTCTTGGACTCTTCACTTTATCCTAAAAAAGCAAAAGTACCGACAATAACACTGATTACTGCTCTTATTGAGCTGAACCCCATCTGACCTGCCCCTACTTAAAAAAAAAAAAAGTTTTTTCAGTACTAAGGTCACATTCAAGCTAAATTCAAGGGGTGTTTCTTCTTTAATATTACAGTCTCTTCCTTATAGTACCAGATTAAAAAGGCTTGTGTCCTAAAAACTTCTATTTAAAGTGTGAATTTTTTGTTATTACTTTCAACATGTTTTTTCATTCTAATTTTTATACACCTACACACTAAAAGTTTCAACATAATCTCCTGCTGCAGTGACCTTTTTTTAATAAATTTAACTACAGAAGCATAATTAAACAACATTTTAGAATTTTAAAACTTTTTACTAGGTAAGCAAGAATCTCTTAAAAGCAAAATGATTCAGTACTTAAAGTCTTAAACCAGTTTACACTCTTTTGAATATAACACACCATTTGCCTGAGCATCTTCTCTTTACGAACTTCACGATCATGATGCAGAATATTCATTCTTTCTGATGCCTCCATTGTAAAAAAGATGTCATGGATGTCATACAGAGCAGCTCGCAGCTGGAAAGAACAATTAAAAATTTAATAAAATATGCAGTCAAGTTAACATTCCCACGGTTTTGATCATCAAGCTCTTCTCACTGTCAATCTAAACAAAACATTTGGAAAGATAATTTTTAAATCTCTCAATGTGTCAGCACAGAAATGGAATCTTCTCTTTGCAGCCACAGTTGCAACATTTTACTTTAGATGGTTTTAGTTATTTGTACTATGAAAGCAGAATAGCTAGGACAGAAGAAAAAAGGTTTTCACTGTGTCACCTGAGCCATTACTCTTTCATGAAGGGATGCATCTTGTGCTGAAACACTTCCTCTTTTTAACGGGGCTTCGGACTGAAAATTTTTTATGAACTCCATAGTATCCTGGGGAAGAGGGGAAAATAAAATTCAGTCCCAACCGTAATCCTTCACCACAGACCCATCATTACACACCAAATGCATAGGACATACAGCCTTTGACTTGGACCTTGTGACACTAAACAACGCAACACTCAAACGTGTTCACATAAAAGACATTCCCAAATTCTTCTGAAAGCAGAAAATGCATGATTTCATCTGTCAGCTGAAGATAGGAACAAAAACAGGAGAAGCTGCATAATGCAAGTGTGCTGATCTTACTTTTACAGTTTGCTTGAGATGTTTCAGTTTTTCGGTCTGCAGAAGTCTACGAGTGAGAAACCCCTTTGCCACAGCAGTGATCTTATCAAACTTCATTTGTATTTCTGGACTGAAAACCTTAAAAGAAAAGAAGCATTTTCTAAACATTTGATTAAAAAAGAAAGAATTACTAATTGGTATTATTTGGGAAATAATTATGTGACGTAAGTTTTCAAGTTGTTGATAAAGGTTTTGGCTAGGCCAGAAGTGCCCACCATAACATTCACTTAGCAGAATGAATATGTTGTTACATCATTATTTTTCATATATGAACAAGGAGAAAAATACTCCATACAGTTCTCTTGTGTAATCAAAGTCAATATAGGAACAGTTATTAAACTTTTGGGTGAAATTTATTACTGTACAGCTATTATAAAGTTACCAGTGTCTTACAGAAACTAGAGGGCTTTTTAAGCTATAATATCTTTTTACCCTTACCTGAGTCCACCTAGTTTTGATCCTGTTACTCGGCCTAGATACTGAGGTTTTTATAACTCCACTACCTGATGGTCCCCAGAGAAAGAATGACGTTTCACTTGTTGTAGCAAAGGAGTTGGGTGCTGCAGTATGAGCAAAACCTGCATGCAAAGCAGAATGTAGTTCAACACACGCTTTTGTCCAAAAAGTAACGACTATGTGTGCATACACACTCAGCTCAGAGGTAGCAGCTTTATTTACAAGGTCAGTTATAGGCAAGAAGTAATCTGAATATTTCTGATTTTTCTGCTAAACAGAAGACAAGATAAAACATTTCCTGATGTTCTCAAACAGGTGGGAGGTGTTCCATCAGCCCTACTTCCCTGCAGTGAAGACCCCCTGACAGAGCCCTTCTAATTCTCCTGTGCAAATGAGATCACCCAGCCCACTGCCGTGCAGCTACTTGACATGAGGATGAGCCTTCTGTGACATGGCCTAAATCCACCTCCTCATCCTTGACCAATTCAGTTTACTCTTAGCTTGTTTTCCTCCAACATGCCCTGTAACAATTATATACCAACACAATACATGGAACAGCACAAGGATGGCTGAAACCATGCTAAATGCCAGCTAGACAAAGATGCAACCCAGAATCTGTTTTACACATGCCGCCAACAGCTGAAGGCAGCAGCTGTCTGCATACCCTGACCAAGTGCCCTAGGGCTGGAACACTGCATTTGTCAGTACATTTAGTCTATATTCTACCCACTCAGTTTTACCGATGCTGGTAGAGTTTGCGTTATGGACTGCCTCCAGCTGAGACTGCATGCTTTCCAGCAAGCCACTTTCGCCTTTTTTCCTCCATTCCAACTCCATCCTACTGTTAATATTCACTTTGGAAATTTCTGTTTCTGTTGTAGCAACTTTCTGTCCTTTCAACTTTCTCTCCTGTTCTTCCAGTTCCTACAAAAGAAAAAAAAATCAACTATAAGACACTTATTCTAACTCTGCAAAGCAACAGAATATATATTTTAAAACCAACTCCTTCCTGAAACTGCAGTACAACACATGTGACCATTGCTAAGAAATTTTCCTCTTTTTACCCTACCTTCTGCAATTTCTCCTGTTCTTTCTCTTGTTCAGCTATCAGAATCGACAGCTGGTGTGCATGCTGTTCTTCAAGTCTCTTCCTCATTTCTTCAAAGGCCAACATTTTTGTTTTTAAAATATCTTCTGAGAAGACACATTACAAAAAATAAAGCATTAAATAATTTCTATGTGATCTTTGCTACAGACATACACGCTTTTTACCGATGATGCAAATTGCTCTGGTTAAAGTACAACATATCTTTGATATCAAATTTCCATTATGTACTGCAAAGAACCTCATCAGTCCTACAGTCCTTCAAAATGTTCATGTTTGTGGGATAAGCCTGTGAATGGAACAGGAGTAACACCAACACAGCAGATATTAAAATAAGGGCACAAAAAATTTAGCTATAAGAATAGTATACCTACACTTGTTTCAGTAAATTGGAATTATGCCACTACACCTTTATGTGGCAGAGACATGTACAGATGTAAGTCTTGAATTAAAAGAAAATACCTGTATAATGATCTGCAACCCATTAAAAGGTACTTTCTTTTAACTTCTAAAGGGTATCTTCTCTTCTAGTAGTCTTACTTAAGCCTAATGAAACAAGACATTCTTTTCTTTAGTAATCAAAGAACCACAGAATGGTTTAGGTTGGGAGGGACCTTAAAGACCATCCAGTTCCAACCCCCTGCCATGGGCAGGGACACCTTCCACTAGACCAGGTTGCTCCAAGCCTCATCCAGCCTGGCCTGGGACACTTCCAGGGATGGGGCATCCACAGCTTCTCTGGGCAACCTGTCCCAGTGCCTCACTACCCTTTCCAGGAAGTACTTCTTCCTGATAGCTAATCTAAACCTCCCCACTTTCAATTTAAACCCATTACCCTTTGTCCTAAAAAAGGAGAAATGAAAGCTAAATCCAAATGAAGTTAAATGCAGATTCTACATTCAAATGGGAAATTAGTATTTGTGATGTCAGACGATAGCCATGAGAATAAAACCAGAATTCATGAAACTGATGTTTTAACTGATGCTTCCTCATACATGGTTTAATCAAGCATTTGTTCCAAATAGCTGCTTAGACTTTTGACTTCAAGCAACTCCTAAGACAGCAATTACTCCATTCTGTATCAGATAAAACTGGCTCGAATAGCAAGCTGAATTTCAGAATGTCATTAATTAAAAATTAGAGAAATAACAAGCTTACTAAAAAAAAAAGCTAGTTTACACTCAGAATTTTAGCCTTTTGATACACATACGTACCAATGATTAACGATCATAGGGGTTTTTTCCTTAAAGATTCATAAACTGAGAAGGAAGTTGAAGAAAAACCCTCAATTACAGGAAATCTTTTACCTTTTGCCATACTATCAGGGGCTGCATTCTTGGTAATGTAAACCGATCCCACGGGATATTTCTGTTCTTGCAACCACTGCTTCTCTTGTTCTTCCATTCCAACTGTTAGAACACAGGCACTGTTTTCTTTTTGGCAGCTGTCGGTGTCCAAATCAAGTCTACATTTTACCTTTTCCAGACTATTTTCTAGAAGCTGCTCATTTGCTGATGAAACACTTGGAGTGTCCATCTGCTGCTGCATATTCTTGCTCTGCATTAGTAGTGGGGATGGGTTTTCTACATCGTAAGATTTATTGAGCTCCACTGGTGAATGACATTTAGTATTTTCTAGAAAACCAGGTGGTTTGGTTTCATTCACAGCTAGGACCTTCTGGGTTACTGTAGGCTGACTGATGGCAAATGGCTCGTTCAATTTTGGAGCCACAGTGTTAGTACTAGTCTCTAGTTTACATGGTCCCCTGCTGTCCATCACTACCTGTCCTTCCACTGTAGCTGACAACGTTCCTTTGTTTTCCAAGTGTCCAAAGGAATGGTGATTTGGTTTGCCAACCCCCAGCCCATCACAAGGGCCTGAAGAATTCCTGTTGACACCAGAAACTCTGCTAGGGCAAACCATAGCAAAGTCGACCATGAATTTTGGCACCGATTCGGACACATTATATTTATCAGCAATATCTTGCATGATTAAATCCATCGCCCTACCCTTGCCTTTAGGACTTAACTCGTAAGCATTCACAGGGTTATTTATGACGATGTGTCCCATTGATAAAGGTCTTGGGCGCCTTCGGTGCATTTTAGGGCTCATGCTTGGCTCTGGGCTTGGCAATTTGGCATAAGAGCCTGTGAGGCTCCTGACGATGCTACTGTCACAATCAAACACAGAAGTCTTTTTAAATTCTTCATCTGAATCCAAATCCATTAATGGGGGTGTTCCAACTCTCATAGGTATGTCCACTTTAGAAAAACTGGATAAAGTTGACATACCTGTGCTATTTGCGTGGGCAGAGGCACCTTGGAGAAGGGTATTTGATTTATTAAGACTGGGTTTGTCCAGTGCCAGAGCACTGCAACTTCTGCCTGTAAGCTTGACTCTTTCTTTCACAGGGTCAGTTTTAACGCCATCATTTTCTTTGTCTGAATGACTTTCACTCGCACTCCTCTTCGAATTACTTTTTGAGCTACGCTTGGTTTGCTCCTTCTCTATGTACTCCCTAGATTTCTTCATCAGGTTCTGAAGACTCATTATGTATGGATCTTGGACTTCCTTATCTGGCGGTGGCATGCCCAGTCTCTCTTGCTTTTGCAGAGCATGTGACGCAGGCTTCTTATGCACGTTGTCAGGAGACACCCCCCTTGGACAAGGTTTGTCTCTGGAGAAGTGATTCTCACTTTGCTTTGAAAAAACACTTTCTTCTGCTGCTTGAACTACTTCTGTACCATTTGATGCCACCTGCCCAGTGGTGTCTAATGGCATAAGTTTTGATGTCTTTTCAAGCTCCATGTGACCATGCCTTTCTGGAGAACATGCCAGATTGACATCTGATAGAGCTGTGACGTCAGTTGAATCTTTTGAATCTGAATCAGGGCAAGTATTCTCAGCCTCTCGCGCAGTCACGTCACTCATGACGGGTCCTTTCCCGATCTGCAAATACAGATTGGAAAAAAAAAAAAAATCATGTATTTTCAATGAAATCGTCTCAGATTACTGCAAGTTTCACCTGAACTTAAAAAAGAAGGCTGAAACATTAAAACCAATAAAAATTTTCTGGTTTACTGTTACCAATTTCCTTCGAATTACTTAAAACACAGAGCTCTTTGCAATGAGAAAAAGATTGTTGGAATTAAAATATAAATTTGAATAATGGCCCACTCTGAAATTTACTGACACCGAGCACCTGAATACAGAGATGCAAACGAAGGACATACTCAAATAATATTATTGCTTCAAATTATCTCGCACAATTCCTCTCAAAATATGAAAACATGTTTATATTAAATTAGCGATGTAATTAAAAAAAGACAGCATGAAATACAGATTAACCTATAGACAACTAACAACAAATGAAGATAATTCCTAATGAGAATAGTTGGAACGAAGATAAATTTTTTCCATTTATTTACTGTTTCAGAGACAATGAAGTACGAGTTTTCATTTCTCAAGTACTTAGACAAACAACTTCATTTAAGTGAGAATTACATGTTACTTCTAGACAGCATTCCTTTAAAAGGTTTTTCACACTAAAATTATCCTACAAGTTATCCTACATACTGCAACTCAATTATTAAAGAGACACCTTGGGAAAAAAAGCATCAAACATATGTTCCTGTCTGCTCTTCAAATCCTAAGCAAGGTGACTGTTGCCATGCACACTGCAGTAAACAATGCAAACTGGTTATGTTTGCCACCTTGGTAACTTAAAGTTCAGTGTTAACTGTATGTGTCTAAGCAAGAGCTTAAAGACTGTATTATAACTATTTCTAAGATAAATAATACTGCTTGATTGGATGTATTTAGTACTCCCTTTAATTTAACTCTCTACTAAATTCGTCATTGAAGGAGCAAAGAAAACAGTATAGTTGCAGTAAAGTTATCAAGCACACACAGAATTACAAGTCACTGGAAAGGTAGTTTTATTTCTGTAATCGTAAAGTTGAATACAGATTATTTTCTGACTAAACAAATGCCTGTAAATAAAGCAATCCAGTTGCTCTAACACCAGGGGGTTTGTTCATTTGTTTTTACAATCTAGTTACTTCAGAGTTACAAAAGCAACAGTCAGTCATCTCATGACTGACCACTGATCTGCCTTTTGCACATACCAAAAAGCAGTGAAAAGCAAGCCCCATGCACTGCAGTAAATGTAGATATCACTAAATAATCATTTATCGGGTTACACACCTTGAAATACTAGCAAATGCTGGTTCTGGAGAGTTAACTGCTATTAATTTCATGTTTATATTGGTGAATACTTAAACCCCAGCACTTTCTCATAATGTCTATAAGCAGACATCTCCTCTAAAGCTATTAGCAGGCATTGGACTAACACTACCTGAACATTTTCGAGAATTTCCTGTCCACGATTCAATAAAGAACTTTTCCGAGAGTTCTGTCTCCAGGTCTCCAGATCCAGTGCTTTCTGTTTATACTGCTGTATTTCCTTTTTCCTTTCAAGGCTAAGCTGCAAAACAGAGTGTAAGAAACATGGTTGATATCACTAAATGCAAATTTCAATACAGAATTACAGAAATAAATTAAAAACATCAGAAGAAAACTATAGAAGAACAACAGTCATCTAAGTTGATATTTTGCACACACTCTAAATGTCATCTTCTTTTTAACCAATTATACTTTTTCAAAATGGAAGATGCATAAAGCGCCCTCTCGGCATAAACGCAAATGAACATGAATCAAAATGATAGTTTATAAAAAATTTGCATGAACATTACACGCTACAGTACCAATTTAAAATGACACAGGACTCAGACTGCAGGACAGGTCTTTCCCAATACTCTGTGGAGGTGGGAGGTTTTGGTCTCCTGGAGAGCCCTCTGTGACCTATCTGCCTACCCCTACTCCAACTATTAAGCCCTACAAAGGACTAGCTTGCACACAGCCTCTTGAACCAGAGGCAAATTTTACAGCAAGACAGAAATGCATGCAAGCAGCTTTCTGGATCCTTTCAACAATCAGAAACTGAAAATCTTCCAAGTTACGGCTGTAAAATACGTAGTTTGGATAACAGTCAAAACTACATCTACAAAACGACAAGAGCTCATTTCACAAAGTTCTACTTGAAATAGAACTTACATTTTCAAGTCAAATCATGCATTTCTTCTATGAAACAATAAAATATCCGCCCATTTGTAAATGAAAAATATTACAATATATACATTGAGGGCTAAATGATATCTGTGCCATGATTTCTGGAGATCAGTTAGAGTCCCTCCATCCACACCTCCCATCAGTGAAACAAGGAAGTCAGGCACATTATTACACAAGCTACCAACAGTCTTCTGCTTGGCCCTGTTTGCATTAAGCACAGAATGACCTAACATAACTGATGAGCCTGTGAAATACATTAGCAAAAGCTGCAAACACATGTGAAAAAGAAATCTACTTAAAAGCTTTTTAACTACCTCAGTATTTCCTATTTGCACTGTTTTTTTGAGACTTTGAACATGTGAGTTTGTTTAAATACTTGGAATACCAATATTGAACTAGATGATCTTTAAGGTCCCTTCCAACCCAAACCATTCTACGATTCTATGATTTTTACATGAAGTTAAACCCAGCAGTAAATTCATCTATTTAATACCACAAACGTTTTTGTTCCCCTTGAGAAGGTAACAAATTTCAAGAAATGAAAGCAAATGTAGTAGTCAGTGTGGAAAATAGTACATTTTACCCCCTTATTTGTAAAATTAAGGCTAAGAATGCTTAGACTACACTAAGCAGCAGGCCAGATGACACCTCAAACAGAGCTGCACCTTTGGTAGAATCGTTACATGCGGACATCAAAGCTAGTGCCAACAGCAGTTAGCACACCAGGGAAGAACAGGAGGGAAAAAAAAAGTGCCTTACCAGAGGGGAAAGCACAGGAACCCCATGGAATTGAATGAGGGAGATATTTTTATGCTGAACAGTGAAAGAGGTTTCTCTTTTTATTGCCTCTTCTTGGATTCTGGAAAGATGCTTCTTACAGAATACTTCATAGTCCTCCATCGTCATGTTAAGTAAGCTGCAAAGAATAATAACGTTACTCTTCCATGTGCTTCAAGACCACGAAGGGAAAACATCACCACAACTAATTCTGTATGACTATATTCTGGGAAGCAAACTATATATTAGAAAACTCAACAAGTTCCTCTTCTTTCTATCATTAACAAAAGCTGCAAAGCTATTCATTTTTTCCCATGTAAAAATAGAATCTGCATATATGAGTAGAAAAAGGTGGTCACAGGTACACCGAGAAGCAAGCAAGCATTGACACAACCAAGATTTACAGAGCTACACATGCTACAGACAATCATGACAATGACTAAGCCTTTAAGGTCTCCTATGACTATCCAGTAGATCCTACCAACTGTAAAAGCAATAAATAAATTTGAAGCCAATTTAAAAAAAAAATAAATAAATAAATAATTAGGTTCATGTTAAAGGCATACCAGCCTTTATGTTTAGGGGGCTGAGGGGAAGGTGTGTCTCACTCCCGTGAGCCTCTTCCACACATCCCTGCACGAACAGACACCAACACTTCCACCACAGAAAAATAAACTACAGCCTTGTTTCCTTAGAAGCCCATGCCTACCGGAGTAACACTCCAGAGCCAAGCACCACCTGTCAAGGCCTGACAACGCTTTTGTCCGCCCTCGCGCACTCCCTCACCGATTCCTGCCTTCCTCCCGGGCGCACCGAGCGCTCCCCAGGCCGCCCAGTAGGACCCCTGCTCCGGGGCGGCCTCCCCC
>NW_010260659.1:0-24441 GCF_000690775.1 Eurypyga helias
TGAGTATCAACCCCCATCACCCTGGCCACCAAAACAGTCCCTACAGGGAACAAGTGTCTAGAGGAGGAAAAAGTGCAGGAGGTGAATGTGAAGGGGCAGCTGCAGCAGGAGACCCTGAATGAGCTCGGGTCCACTGCTGCTGTCCCTCCCATGGAATACCCTCGAGTCTACACGCAGGGGCTGGCTTAGTGTCATAATAATCGAGAAAACAAGGTGAAGCTCCCAGTTACCTCCCTCCACAGCTTCAACCTCCTCTTCCTGCCATGACTAACCAACTCTGCTCTTAGCTGTGATCAGGGTGGATCTGCCTGCAGCAGGGAAGTTGCTCAGAATCCCGTCTCCAGCTAGGGAAGCAGCAGGCTCTCTAGTGAAGAAATGAAGCCGCAGAGGTGGCCTCCAGCAGTCCCGGGGCACACAACGGGATTTTCAGGCACCGCACGTTCCTACAGCTCAGGGGAACGAACCTTACGGGAAGGCACAGCAAGAGAGGAGCGTAAAGAGGGCTCATTTCAGCACACAGGCAGGCAGCCAAGCCACGGCACGGCACCTCCGCCTCTCACCCAGAGGCACAGCCCGCGCGTTACGGTACACTTGCAAAGCCGGGTGCGATTTTAACGGCAACGAACACCACCGCAAACGATGCGACCTCCGTCCTACGGCACCACATCACTTCAACCCAGCAGGGCGGCCGCAGGAGCCACACTGATGCCAAACGCCGCTGCGGCTGTACCTGACCGCTTCTGCAACGGCTCCGGTAACTTTGGCTCAGCAACGGGAACCTTAGCCACCTCTACCTTCTCCTCCTCCTCTTCCTCCTCTGCAATGGGTTTCATTTCAAAAGTTTCAAGAGCGTGTTTGGCTAGAAAGAGGTTTGCATGGGTTAATCGAGCGGTTGGAGAACCACACAGACACACGACAGTCACCGCAGCCGAGGAAAGAGCGAGAAGAGATCCCTCTCCAGGGCAGCGGCTGAGAACAGCAAGAAAGTTTGTAAACCAGGCAGCTTACAAGTAATTTTCCACCACACAACAGCATATCAGTCTGTCTAGTGCTGCCAGGCCCATCCGTGTATCGGAGAAGAGGGGAAAAGAACAGAAGCTTTGCAGGGATGCGTGGGGACACGCGAACGGATCTCGAGAGTGCTACTAGGATGGGCTCAAAGTCTGGGGAGATGCAGGTGCTGGCTGCTACAATCCAGGAAAAACACACCCAGGTTCCTCTAGATGAAAACCTACATAAAACTCAACAGCTCGAATTAAATGTACCTGAGTGATCAACTTCAAATCTTAATTTTAAGGACAAGCAGCCGTCTACCCTGGTGCCTTACGTTCTCCACTTTTACAGCATCAGGCCTTCCCTGCCAGGAGATGCTGGCTAGTGAGAATTCAAGGCAAGGCAGAGGTGGGGAGGCAGCGTGCCACGCTGATTTACGAAAGCTTGATCTAGGTTTCATACCTGAAGAACAGCGATGTCAAAAGCAGGCTGCACTAAACTCGGGCTGTGCTAAACTCAGGCTGGAGGAAGGGAAGCGGAGCCGTAGGCAATGCATTTGCATACAAATTACCTCCAGCCCTGATGCACCACAGGCATTCGCTATTTAAGTGATGAAGACTGCAAATATTTGACAACACTGCTGCTGCCACACGCTTATTAGCACTCAAATATGCTGTTGTACCTACACACCTCTTACAGGCATTAATATTTACTAATGTTTATTAATAGTACCTATCGTAAGAGAAACATAAGGTCCATGTAGCAAAATGGGTGGCATCTCTGAAACCCTGAAAAACCCCCAGAATAGGCTTAAAAAATGGCAAGCAGGTCCCAGGATGAAGAATTTCAGAAGCTTTACAAGAAGTTTCAACATCAAACGTTAAAATTTTCTAATCTACCTTTACAAAAAACCCCAAATTTAATAAGGAGACAGCTCTCAAGTGCCAGTACATCCTAAACTTTTCCCCACCTCCCCGCAAGAGTTACAGTCCAACGAGGTGCAAGGCAGAAATTTTAGGAGTCTCCCAGAGCCGGGGCTGTGCCAGGCCATCCCCTGACTGCCAAACTCTTCTTGCAAAGAAACGAAAAGTAGAAAGCCGCCAGGTTTGGTGAAACTTGGAGTTGTCAGGAACAAGCATGTGAAGGATAGGAAAGGTGCTGCAGAGAGTTGTAGCCACCACCACAGCTATACCTGGCTTCTCTCGGATCTGATCCACGGGTTTTGGTTCGGGAACCACAACCACCTCCTCCTGCTTCTCTTCCTCTACGGCTCTGAACTCAACTTTTTGAGCTGCACGTTTAGCTGAGGAAACGGGGCACATGTTAACGACTGCCCACACAGCAGACGGAAAAAGGCTGCAGACTTGAAGGGGGACACAAGCGTTACGTTCGCAGGCTGCTCTTTTCCAAGCTCTGACATTCGGGTGTGGGATTGCAGTGGGGATTTGTCTACTCATCCGGGGTCATAACGGTCTACAGGGCATGGCCAAGGGGCAACCAACAGCGCTGGTCCCCTCGCCTCCATGCACCGTGCCTGGTAACACGCACACCCACACTGCAGCAAGCAGGCAGTTTGCTTCACTCGCCGCATCAGGGCTGTGGTACAGAGCTCAAACCAAGCAGCCCTCTTCCTCCCACCTCCGAGGCATGAAGCCCCCAGGCTCAGGGTGTCGCTGATCCCTGGAAAGCCATGCCAGGAGCAGGGGCAGCCTGGCTGCTGCCAGACACAGGGTGCTGGGGCAGGCCATTCCCTCCCCGACTGCAGCACAACTTCAGAGCTCAGAGCAATGCTGTTCCTGCTCCATCAGGTGTCCTGGGTGCAAAGGGATGCTCCCCTTCCCCCGGATCCTCCCGGTGCAAAGGGATGCTCCCCTTACCCCGGATCCTCCCGGTGCAAAGGGATGCTCCCCTTCCTCCGGATCCTCCCGGTGCAAAGGGATGCTCCCCTTCCCCTGGATCCTAATTTTACAAGCACCCCATGACTCAGACTAAGAGGAGCAAACTCCATGCCTCTCCTCCTCTCACCTGATGCTATCCATCTCTTTTAAAAGTGTCAGGGACAAGCCCACCTGATTGATATGCCACAAACTTCAACATTAGTTCACGGAGTTGTGGTAAAAAATCTCCCCCTCAAGGCAAACTATGTAATTTAAGAAGCTACATTAAACATAACTCCTAGAACAGTTTAATTCCCGATTTGCTAAAAGGAAAATGCACTGAGATTGAATGAAGAAATATCTTTACCACCAGAACTTTGCCATAAGCCTTCAGCACCCACCTACACCCCTTTAGTCAGTCGGTTCTTGCCAGCACTACTACCAGTTTGCATTCTATATCCAGGTCTTGTAGTAAAGTGAGAAGTTATATTTTTAAAGCAGGGAGTTCCGGTGGTATATAAAGAGTATTTCAGCACCCTACTGAATCCAGCCACGGCGAGGGAAGAGGCACCTGACACTCACCTCCGTCGAGGCTTCTGGACGCTCGCTTACTTGCCGTCCGCTCGAACTGGGGAGCGGGTCGGTCGATCAAGGCACTCGCCTGCCTCGTCTGCGCCTGCGTCCGGCCGCTGTAGCGGAATTTGGAGCCCAGTGCCAGGAACCTGCTCTTCGGGATGGCCTCGGTGGAAGTCAGCCTGAAAACCACACACACCATTTAGAAATCGTACCTCCTCCAGGTCTAGGAAGCGGCAGGTAAAGAGCAATTAAAATACAAATTAAAGAAGTCTCTTGCATCCACTTGATTAACAAAACAGCTCGCAGTAACAATAAGCTACATGTAACAATGATCTCTGTAAGCCAGAAAACCTTTGTCTTATGTATCTTATGAAGCTTAGAAATTCATAAACAGTATGAATACAGTTTATACATCAGTATAAACACTTGATGTCTCTGCAAACATTTCACTGCAATTCTGTGAAACCCCAAGGAACACCGGCGGAGCGCTCGGTGTCAGCAGCTCCCCCAAAGCATCAGTGAGCTCACCATCAGAAAACCCACCTGAAAAACGTGTGATGTTCAACACACACTTTCCACAGCTTCTTCGCTGCCCGGTAACTTGGTAGCTTGAACCCAATTGTACTTTCATACTGTTCTTGCTGCAGGAAATAGAAGTTGTTTAGGTATAGCAAGAAGCAAACGTGGCAGGAGCCCAGTCGCAGCCCATCGACCTGCGGCACAAACTGCTGGGGCAGCCAAGAGCAGCTGAACCCTCCCCATGATGTGCAGGGGGAGCTCAGGTCCATGGGAAGACAGGGGTTGGTCCACAACCCCCCCACTCAGGATGCACCGGGATTTACAGAGGAGCATCATGAGTTTTGCAGCCCTTCAGGCTCAATTACCCCCACATGACACTGCCCAGCTGCCGGATGGAGTTGAGAATGGACTTCCCGGCCAGGCTGGGTCATGGCAGTTGAAGTAGGAGGAAGAAGGAGAGGAGGAGAGAGGCAGGCTCCCCCTGTAGCCCCTCTCCCCACTGTGTTTCCAGCAGCCAGGCTGCTCCACGGATCTCCCCGTTCACCAGAGGCAGCCACTCCCTGCCCGCTCTGCGGGGAAAAGCTACGTGTCTGTATGGGCTTTTAATATTTAAGTGAGATAAAGAGCCCCGTATCCAGCAAGAAGTTACTCCTCTTCCAGTTTCAACTGTGAACTTCCCACCGCTTTCCTCTGGATGCTGGGAATACCACGCAGTGCCAGGAGGTGGTGCTGGATGACACGTTGTTTAAACTGTCACCCGCTGTTTTACAGCTTCAGCAAGTCACCGGCTCCACCTGAGCTTCCACCCAGCCAAGATCAGAAACCCACCAGCCTGAAATGCCCATTCAGAGAGAAGCTTCCCCCTAGCCCCCCACTGCTCAGTGACGCATACACGCTGGTGATTATCAGGAGGCAATTAAAGACGACACGAGCACAGAGAAGTCAGAACGTACCTCCCCCGGCCGGATCTTAATGAAGAAGCTGCTGCGTTTGTAGGAAATCTTCAGCACCTTGGGCCAAGGGAAGCGGTTGATTCTCAGTTTGTCTTTGTAAACAAGAAGGCCACTGGAACAGACTCCCAGGGTGATATCCACTCCTTCCAAGTCCTGGGAAAGCAGAGGAGGATTTAAGCAGCTTCAGGGTTACAAGGTTCAGGTCCATGTCCGCATTCCAAATTACCCCTTTTGCCTTCCCCTCAAGGCTCCCGTGAGTTCATTTCCCCATTGCCCAGACTTCAGCTTCCAGCTTCCTGTGCAGCCAGGGCCAGACTTGTCTTTCCTTCAGGCTTCTCCTTACACCCCGCTCCCTCCTGCAGATCTTTCCTGTGACGCTGGTTGCTCAAAAAGCTGCTCTAGACTCTATCCTGTGTGTCCCTGAGGACAGTGGCTCACCTTGCAGGGTCAGAGCTTTATATAGTCTAAATTCCTCAGGGCAAGGATCTGTCTACATCAGTAGCTTTGTAAAGCTGCCTGTAATACATAAATAATTGTCTGTAATATATAAACAACAATCAATTGGGAAGAGTCTTTTTTCCTGCAAGAATGCTTGAGGCATTTCTGTATGTGTCTGGTTCTGTACCAGCAGCTGGCTCACTTCCTACAGCTTTCAGAAGGAGCCTCCTTAAAAGCTCCTGCAAGGGAAGGGCGATCAAATCACAAAATCCACAGGCAGGTGCACACGTGCCGGTTCTCACCTTGGCTTGGTGAAGGTCGACCCCATACATCGACAGCTTTTTTGCATTCTCAAGAAATTCCAGGTCTGCCTGGGCTGGAGTCATGGACCTGAGGAAAGAGAGAAAGGGCTCGGTATTCCCATAACTCTTGCTTTTAGGAGAGGACAGATCAGGCTTCACAAAACCATTTACTCCTAAGATTTTTGTTTGCTTTCAATACAAAGTTGTGTCCAGATGACGAATTATTAAATTGCTCTGAATGCAGAAATCTGTGCTCTGAGCCATTCCCATAAGAGGGATGTACGCTATTTCTGCGGAGCTCTCCGGTCACTGGGGAACAAGGCGAGGATGTGGAGTACTGGCTACAGGACTTGACCCAGTGGAATAAACAACGATCAGTCAAAGGCAGAGGGTGACAGGTACTGCCCTCCCTCCTGCCTCTGGACCCCCCAGCCCCAGCTATTGTCCTCCAAACCAAACGCAGGGACAGCTGAGACCACACAGCAGCGATTCCTGCCGGGACAGACCAGATGAATGAGACGTTTTCTGGGAACAGATGGTACCCTGTCTGCAGGAGGGGCAACACAACCAACTTTGCTTAACAGAACCCTCCTGGTGATGGAGGCTTTTATCAGTGCGAGTGAAGTGCCCTTGTTAATAAGTTTCTGGTGCACGAGGTCCATCCAACAGCTCTGCTGGGAGAGCATCCGGCTGCACACATCTCCTTTTGTTCCCTGCCCTGATGTCTTTCTTCCTGAGCGCTCGCTACACCTCGGTGTAGAGGCGTTAGTGGTGGGAGACAGGGCAGACAAAGAGGACTGTAAGGACAATCCTACGGGAAAGACCCAGGAGCAGTCACCATCTCCAATGTGTGCCTTGTGCTTTGCAAATAAAGTAGCCGGAGCATGGTTTAGCAGAGTTTTCCCACTGAACACCCTCTGACAGTTTAATGTTCACAGAATACAGACCAGAAATTAATTGGGTGCATATTGCTTCCTCCCTCCTGCACACAGGAGTAGATTAAATATAACTACATCCAATACCCTGAACCATCCTTCTAATGAAGCCATGAATAATTCAGCAACGTGAGGAGCACAGCTAACGGCCTTTGACTTCAAGTCATGAAGCTTGTCAGCGGCCTTGTGCTCATTTTCCCTCATTTCCTCTCCTCTCAGTGCAAATGGAGGGGAATCAATTTAAAGTATCGATCTGCGGGGTTGAGCAAGGTGTTAATCGCAGCTTTGGTCGCAGCCGGGGGCACACGCCCACCCTTCCCCCCTGCACTCAGGTTATTAGCTCCTGTCTGCCCTGCAAGAAGGCATCATCTTCGCCCTGTTCTCGTCCTTAGTGCATCAGCCAGCAGCTTTTCACAGGTCAAGGGGCTGCTGGCTGAAGGCCTCAGTATCACAGAGTGCTTTTATGGGCTTTTATTTCCCCTCAAAACCCAAACGTGTCTCTGGGAGGGTGGAGAAGCTGCCGGCTGGCCGCTCTCACACAGCCCTGCACAGCTTCTGCAATCCACGCTCTAGAGAGCACCGATGAAAATAAGCTCCAAATAAGATGAGGAAGAGGTTCAGTTGCTGTGACCCTTCAATCTGGTACCAGAGGGACTCCCAGGGGTCCTTCAACCCAGCCTGAACTAGACACATCTGCTCAGGTCATGGCTGCGCCAGAAAACACGTGGACAACGGGTCTGTACCTCCTGCATTATCTGCCATACTTCAGGCTGTAAAATGTTACTCATTAAAGGTGGCATCAGAAAAACTCAAACAGGCTGTAGGCTACAGCGTGTAGGCAAAGATGCAGGATCTGCTCCAACCAGACTGCAACCAAAAAAATTACCTAAATCCCAAAGCAAATCAAAATTAGAAGGGCAAAGGGCAAGGTTAAAACAAGCAAACTTTGCATTTTCACATGAAATAAAAGCCAGCTTCACAGCTGAACTGTTGAAAAGAGCATCTGTTAATAAACAATTGCAAGA
Organism: Eurypyga helias; assembly: GCF_000690775.1. NCBI lineage: Eukaryota > Metazoa > Chordata > Aves > Eurypygiformes > Eurypygidae > Eurypyga > Eurypyga helias. The sequence goes on from NW_010260659.1 coordinate 7,619, forward strand.
CTCTGCATCTGCTTGCTAAAAACAGTTTCCCCTTCACGGGGGAAAAAAGGATTCCAGCTTCTAGAAAGGTTTTGCTAGAAAGTATTAGATTTTTGTTTAAATAGCCAACGTCCTCAGTACCTGAAAACTCACACCTTGCTGCTAAAGCTCCTGTAGCCAGCATCAAAATCAGCGCAGCAGGAAACCAAAAGCGTGCAACAGCGGTGGGGAAAACACCAGAAAGCCTCATTATTTCAGGCTGCTGTGCACAAACAAGTCCTCCAGCCGTCGCACCTTACCTGTACGTTTTATGAAGCTCCACAACTTTCTCTTCCAGCTCTTTTGTCTGGTTCGGGGCCAATTTAAATTCAGTGATATAATCCGGGCTGTGCAGATCAGGATCGTAGTCTCCCAGCTCGGACTGGACTGTGTACGAACCCAGCAGAGCCAAAGTTGCAAAGGAGCAGGGCAGCCGCCCCGTAATGATGTCTTGTCTGAGCTGAAGACACAAGTAATACCTGGGGAGGAAAAAGGCAAAATACCATTTACGGAGAGCACAGAAAAACTAAAGATATTGGAGGATCAAAAAGAATCTCTTTTTTTTAATGCCACTGATGAATGCAGCGTGATGCTTGTTTCTAACTTCTACCTGTATTTCCACTGATGGGGGAATATTCCCATGGTAAACAATGGGGAGGACAGGAGGACTTAAGGTCACCTCCACTCTGCAAAGGGAGCAGAGGACTCCATCAGAAAATCTGGGTTTTAAATAAAAATTTACTTTTCTATACAAACACGCATGTAAGTGTCCAAGGCCAGGCTGGATGAGGCTTGGAGCAACCTGGTCTAGTGGAAGGTGTCCCTGCCCATGGCAGGGGGTGGCACTGGGTGGGCTTTAAGGTCCCTTCCCACCCAAACCATTCCATGATTCTATGCCAGGATTATAAACAACCCTGCCTGACACATGTGGACTTCAGCGGAGAGCGGGAGCATCCCCCACATCCACTAAAACCAACCAACCCACCCTCCAAGCTGTTAAGACAGCTGATCTCCTTGCTGAAGGATGGAAAACCACCCAAATGTTCAAAATTTCTCTTCAACATTCACTACTCTGCTGAGCGAGCTTCCCGGCTGGTGGCAAGATTCCCGGGTAATTCACCTGGTTATATCCTCTGTCAGCTGGGCGGGATCCGGCGGATAAAACTTGACATTGAAGGTAAAATCCCAGGGGCCTCCTGCAATTCCAAAGAAGAGGTTGAGAAAAATAAACACACCAGAAGAACTTCGTGATAGTCGGATGTTAAAAAACAAGCTGGGAGTATCCAATCCGATCTTCAAAATAGAGCCAGCCGATTATAATACTGATTTTAATACCGCCTGCTCGCACAGCGAGCTGCTGCTCAGCAGCTGGTGTAAGATACGATTTCATTTACAGGAGCTAAGATACAAGCAGGAGAAAACAAAGCAGGGCAAGCAAACGCAGAGGAATAAACCACAACTTGCGGAAAAAATTTAATTTACTGCTAAGAGGCTGAATTACAGATTTCTTCACAGACTGAAAAGAAGGATTCATGAGGAGAGGTCAGGCGCGTGCCCGGAGTTAATGAACTAGTATTGTTTTATCACTCGACCCAATTTTCTGATTTCTTGTAAAGAGCAGATGTGCCAATTCCCTTGGCAGCCTGATGCACTGCGGTCGGACCGCGGCTTAAACTCAGCACAGGACAAGCAGCAATCGCTGGATGAAAGCAGGAAGGGCCGAGACAGGAGGAGCTGCACAAGTCCAGACCTAAATGCTTTAACATAGCTTGTCCAGCCCCATTACAGGCACTATCTGGAGAGAGAATCCCCAAAATCACACCCAGAATCGGCACTGTATGTGGTATGGACAGTCTGAAGGGGTTACCCACTCTTTTCCTTGAAAACTACCTCGTTTGCCCACAGAAAATAGTCCTGACCAACCCATTAAGCACCCAAAGTAATCTTCATAGTTACACCCCCCCCGTTGTGCCCCTCAACACTATTCTGAAGCCATACTTATTTCAGAAAGAGAAGATACGCCTGCGCTTAACGTGCCCAGAGCTTTAGCGCAACCTCCAACAGGGAAGAGTGGGGATGCAGCATCCCTGGATTTACTTCTTATGCAACGCCACAACTCGGATTAAACACAAGGTGCGTTGGTTTTCTTACACACCGTCCAAAAGAAGTTGTTCCAAGGTGACGTTTTAGGTAGCAGAGGTTACCCACGTACGTTGGTGCAGACATATTCAACGTGTATTCAAGCAAAATGAAATGATTTGCCATTTAACCTCTCTCAGGGCACCAGACTCCATGGCAGGCTGCTCGTTAACACTTCGGAGCTGAATTTCAGCTGCACGGCAGCAGCAGCTCCTGCCCTTCACGCGCATCCTATCGATTCCAAGAGACCTTGGTAAGAGCAGGAGCTGTTCCTTCCGCACAGCCCTGTGGCATTTCCCCCTCAATGACACACGGGCTTCTGCGCCCCCCACCAAAAGCCCACGTTAGGCAGCTTTACTTCTGGAAAACAGCATTTTAAGTCCGAAGCAGTCAGACTTGCTCCTGAGGGAGGACAAAAGCCTCTAAAATTTATGTGACATTGCCCTCACCTTGAACTAATTCAGTGCTAGCAGGCCTTAAAATACAACCTCAGAGTGCATCTGGCATTTGCCCTGATACTACCTGAACCACTTATCATTCCAGTAGCCCTATCTGCACCCCAAAACAGCCTCAGAGTCCACAAAACCTCGCTTCAGCATGGTATTTTCCCAATCTCCTTTGGGATTTATATGGTTCCCACTGACACCTACCTTCCCATCCTCCAACAGGGAGCAGATCTCCCATCGCAGCGTCACGTGGTAGCAAGGCTAGCGTGGGTTTGCGCCGGGCCAACACACCCCAAGCTAGGTTTTCGCAAGGAAATGGCATTTTTTTCCTAAATCTAGAGCATCACTAAGTACTTAAGAAGAAGAGGAAGGATGCACAGACTGCTTGAACCTGCGCTGGTCCCTGCCAGACAGCCCGCACCCATTCCTGGGCCCCCAGATTGCCTACCAAAGCCATGCTTATTTAGGGAAGCGGGGAGAAACCACACATCCCCCCCAAGGTAAATTCCATCTACTTACCATGAACCTGTTTTTTTATTTCTTTGGCAGGATCCAGCCACGTCTGTAAGAGGATAAAAACATTCACAGTTTAACAGACGTTCCAGAAACGCCACAGAAAACTGTAAATGGCTAAAAATACAGCAAAAAGACAACATTTGCCATCCACGCAGCCATGGAAACTGGAGAGAGAATGCATTTCACAACTTTTACTCCAGTTTGCGGTCTCGGTGGGTGCATTTCCAACCCTGCACCTCCCAGGTACTCACAGGGGAGGCACAAGGAACGGGGGGGGAGGAAAAAAAAGCAGCATATTAGGGCTGCACGTACAGTCGCAGTCACATCCAGCTGCAAAGGACCCTTGTGCAGCACACTGTTTTCCTCCTGAACCTTTAAAAACAGGCCAATAGGATGTCTGCATTCGTTTTAGGCACTGTGTCTCCATATTTACCTCAGTCAGAACAAAGATTGCCAAGACTCCTCATTATTAGCGACGGTTTTTAATGACCTAACCACTGAAATACAAGTGAAAACATCCCATCGCCAGGGTAGGCTGGAATCTTTAACAGCAGCATGACATAAACTTTGTCTCTTTTAAGTATGACTCAAGTTTCCAGTAATTATCTCCACTACAAATTTAGAAATATATATCCTTTCCCCCCGCTCTGTAATTTGGGGTTTTGTGGGATGGTGGTGCAACTAAGCCTCAAAAAACAACTCCCGCTTTTGCCAGCACGGTCTGACCAACCCCTGGCACGTCCAGACTGAGCCTTTCCCTCCGCAGAGGTCACGGTCTGCACCGATGAGGCCGTGTAAAACCACCTTCTTCGTTTTCACAAGCCCTGAGCAGGATTTGGAAGTCCAGGTCTCCCGAGGTGATGGAATTAACCCATTGAATCCCTCAAGCTAATCTGTCTTGACCAGAAGGACACGTAACTTCGTGGCAGGGAGACAGCGATACTTACATTTAATCTTATCTTTTTATACGCTTGCCCTTCTAACCTACAAAACAGGGGGTGCAAAATCCACTGGAAAGGCAGACATGCCCCCTGCTGTCTTTTCAGGGCCTGCATTTTACACAGAGCATCTCCGCGTCGCTCCCGCAGCACTGAGGGCTGGGTTTTGGGCAGCCGAGCCCGGGGTGCAGTCATGCATCCTCGGCACTCATCCTGCCTCATCCAGCGGACAATAACGGGCACGGCAATTAACGGCACTTCCATCCAACACTGGGTCATGTATTAGCAGGAAACAATCCTCCCTTTCAGAGCAGCGTGAGCATCAGGCCGTCGGGGCTGACCAGCTGCTCAATGCACTGTCACCATCCCCTGTTCCCATCTGGGAAAATGCCCGTCCTCAGGAAGGTCTATTCCCTAAATATCAAGGAAAATCCTGCATACAACCCTTTCCTGTCTCGGAATACATACATGCATCTCCTCCTGCTCCACACAGTCACGGGTGAGGTGCGGAAGCTCATCCGTTGGTTCCCTATTGAGATCATTTCTACCACCAAATCCATAACTCGGTGTCTGATCTTGTTTGAAGTAACAGCAAGAGATGGAGCTTCAGACTTCGAAGCTCAGTGAAACATAACCAGCAAGATTCCCAAAAAACCCCAGAAATGGTGTTTTCCTCCATCAGAGCAAACCAGACTTAGACCGCACTGGAGCTAAACCCACGCGCAGCGGCTTCACCATCCTCCCTGCTCTGGGCACAAACCTGACAAGTTCTCTGGTTCCAATCCCCGTGTTAAAAAGCTGCACGGCCCCTTTGCCCTCGTCGGCACGGGGGGAAGGAGGTGCACACGTCGGCTTTTGGAAGAAGCAATGCCAGCAGCCCTGGACGTGAGAAGAGCGAGTCGCAGAGGTCCATGAGATGCAGCAGTGAGCTACCCACAGCACACGTGTGAGACATTGAGCTGCTCCAGCTAAACTCATTTTGCTCTTAATTGGATCTAAAAGCACCTCTATCCCTCCCCTCTGTGAGCACAGCAAACTCCTAGAGTAAAAATTCCAGGCTATACACCTGGATGCAGATTTCACACACAGGAAAATAGCAAGACACCAGAGACAGACCAACCCAAGACAGAGCTCTGCCTGCCTCAGACAGCGATGGGCTGCTCTTGTGCCAGTGTATTAACAATTAACAGCTGTAATTATTAAGTATCTAATGACAAACATCTGCCAGCCATAGTAAGGACTGCTGCAGGTGAAGCAGGGGAACAGTCAGAGTGTGACCAACATTAACCATCTAAAGGACATAAAAGTGGGCCCTCGATTTCAATTTAGCACACTTTTGGCTAGCTCCACGAAACAGAGCTTGAGTAATTGCTTGAGTTAAAGTGTAACCAAGGGTTTAAAAGATAAGACACTGCTGGAGTCTAACCAAACAAAGATCTTAAACTGAAACCATGAGTAACAGTTTTGGTATGAAGAGTCACGCGTGCTCTTTTGCAGGGCAAAGCCTTGACTCAAAACTGCTCTGGATGGCTCCAATCGAACCTTACCAACGCCGACACCAAGCTAGGGCAGCCTGGCTTCTTCAGTTATAACGAAATGCTACAAATTAATGGCATCCTTTTGCAGTCAACTAACATAACGAATTTTCTCCGCAAGATCCAAGTTCATGTAGCAGTAAACTAATATAATGAATTTTTTCCAAGTGAAGAACCAAGTTCATGCAGCTTTTTTACTAAAATCCACACTCCTGTAATCATTTATTCACAATTTCTGCCTCTGTGATGATCCTCTTAGTTATTTTCTGGGGGGAAGACACGAAAAAGAGGAGCTTAGGCCTCACCTCCTCCCCAGGGGAAATGACCCCTTGAAAGAGCGGAACCCCACGCCACAGCAGCTGCTTACCCTTGAGGTCGGCGTGTCCCATATGGCCAAACCGAAGTAGTCTTCCTCCAGGAGATTGAGGTGGTCACAGACTTTTTTAAGTAGATCCTGCCCCTTGGCGTGTTTCTACAAATAGACAACAGAAATGCTGTAGGACGAGCTGGTTTTTGCCTGCCCTCGGTCACGGGAGAGGGGAAAAAGGGAACACAACCAAACCACGCTGTACACTATCAAGAAGGGAGAAGAGTCCTGAGGAGCTCAGAATCAGATCTCCTGGCTGTTTCTGAGCAAGCACCCCTTATAGGAAAGGGCCTCAGGCATGAACTCAAACTGCAGAAGCAACGGGAGCTGCAGTGGGTCTCTCCGCTGCCACCAGCTCTGTGCCTGAAGTCCCCCAAAGCTGAGCTTCTCCACACGACTCAATAAACACTGAGGATTTGGGAGGTTTTTCCTTCCCAAAAGGACATCCAGGGCACTGGTATGTCCCAGCTCCAGGCTGCCAGGCAATCAGGAGCTGATCAAAAGGTGATCAACGCCGGGTATGAAACCACTGCCACTGGGAGACCACTGCCCAGCTGTGGTCTCCCATTTGGGGGGCAACCTGACTTAGTAGGTTCACAAAAGAAACAGCAGCTCAGGACCAAATACCATCATTTCCACAGCATTTTCATCAACCCCATCTGCTGATGAAACCCAGGCTCTCCGGTTCTGCCTTATGCATCAAAAGCTGCTTAGCACACAACAACTCGCCTCCAGAAATCCACTCTGAGCATTCCGATCTCCTGGGTTGGGGTTGGTTTTTTTTTTTTCCTTCTTTTTCAAAATCCTGCAGAAGTGAACCAGCCCCAGGAACAGATACCCTTTTAGTCCAAATGCATGAAGGAAAACATCCCTGAGGCACAAAACTATGGTAACCAGCAGCAGCTAATTCTATTGGAGGCTCTGCTGAAAAGAAAGTGCGGTTCCAGTGACGCAAAATAAGCTTTACTAATGCATCGCTTGTGCCCGCGTCCCTCCCCTCAGTCGTATTTGCATGGCAACTGATCCAAGACCAGAGCCTTGTTTCATCCCAGTCCTTCAGCTGAAAGGTCCTTCGTGCGTACCCTGCGACTCTATAGACAACAGAGTGTCAGCCTGGGTATTTCGCAAAGAAATGGGACTTAAAGCCATGTAGGGGTTAAAAACCTTCCATGCCTGTCAACTGGAAAGGATTCCAGAACCCACTTATTCTTCCTGGATAAAGGCATTTGTGCTGGTCTTTGCTTACACCTTTGCAATTCCTTCCCAATTAAGGCTTAATAAATTCTCAAAATGCTAAAGTAGGATTATACCGGCATTAAAGCCAAAGGTACTTAAGTCAAGAGGGTCTCACCGGCATAGCAGCCCCTCCTAATCCTCCCCGCAGTGCCCATCACCGCTCTGCACCTACAGAAGGAGGCTCCTAGCACCCAGCTCAAATCAGGGCGTTACACACCCCCAGCTCTCCCACCAACGTCGCCCGTGCAGCCTGCAGACACGTGGCTGCACCAAACTCATGCTCAAAGCCACGGCAAGCCAGCGGAGACGCTGCCACCAGCGTTTCAGGGAACAGTTTCCTTCTGGGGGCTGCACACAAAGCCCCTGGCAAAGGGGAAGGCGACGGGGGCGCTGATGCTCCGGGCTGATCCCGGGCAGCAACAGCAGTGACGCCGTTACACAAACGGCCGGCGCTGACCTACTTGCCCAGGATCAGCCAAGGTTACGGCTTTCACAAGGAGCCTGTGCCCAGATACCCTCTCCTGGCCCACTTAGCCAGCGGGACTGGGAAAAACAAGCGGAGGGAAGCAAGCTCGGGAAGTACCCGATTATTAATATTCCAGACAAGTGCTTCAATACCAAAATGGGGATTTCTGGGAGCTTTTTATTGCCCTGACAGCAAGACGGTCCTGTGAGAGAATGCACAAAATAAAGCAGAAGAAAAGCTCTCGGATGAAGGGGTTTGCAGTGCTGTAAGTCAACGTAATCATTTTCAATTGTTTACTGCAAATATGTTCAACTGCAGGCCAAACACGGCACGTTTTTCTTTACCTCCAAGCTCCAAGAGTTATGTCACCCAGCAACCCGATAGGCAAATGTACCTTGGGTGAACAGAAAAGCACAAACTGACAACTCATTTAACTCAAAGGGGCAGAAGGTATTTAGACAAACCCAACCTAACACAAAATCCTAAACTCTGGCCTGAAAGACAATGAGAAGATCAACAGCAAGTGAAATCACTTTTTTTTAAGCTTACCCCCCCTTTATAAAGCAAGGCACCCTGGAAATTGTAGACCAATAAAAAAGATTCCTAGGCACCCAGAGATCTTTATAACACACTAAAGTAGTTACAGCCTACAGCAAGATTGTTCTGCAGTAAAGCCTGTCGTGTAATTCACTGGCAGCAAATGAGACCCTTATTAAAGAGGGTTTGTGGTGATTTTTCAAAGGGGAGGAGAAGGGACAGGGAAAAGAGAAGCACAAACAAACCCCGAAAGGACTTACATCCATGGCACACTCAAAGACGGTGTAATCCAGCAGGTCAACTTTGCAGTACATGTTTCTGTGTCGTTTTACTGCTTTCTGGGCAGCTTTCAAATCCTTCTCTGCTTTGGTCTCCGGAGTGTCTTGTTTCGGCTCTGGCTTGGCACACTCTTCCTTTGCTTCCTCTCCTTCCTTGCCCTCGAGGTCTCTGCCGTCCAGCTCCTGGTCGTCCCTCCTCTCCTCCTGTGCAGGCTGAGGACACCCCCCCATCACCCAAGATGCAATTTAGACGTGTCAAGCAAAACCAAAAACTCACGTGAAACAAGCACCACACAGGTGCACCTCAGGGCTGGGATCTTACTCCAAACTTCATTTTCTGAGCTAAATGTATAACCTGGGACCCGGAGCAGCAGCTTGGGTGAGGAAGGTAATGTGATGTGAATTTTTAAAGCCCTTCAAATCATTCTCAAGTCTTCCTTTAATAAAGGATGTAATGAAAAAAGAAAAAGGGTTGATTAGAGAAACCAGGGCAGATTATATCATGCAAATCTTCATGGTCTTAATGACAGCACCTTTAGGACTAGATAGTTTTTGCCCTCCGAGGCCAGACGCCCACCGCATGTGTCCCCACGCTCCCAGTGTCACCCTGAGCTGTGCCCAGCGCACCAGCCCTCAGCATGGCAGCAGTGGTATTGAAAGGGGGGGTCAGTGCTGAGATTTCACGGCCATCTGAGCTGACTGAGCAGCTCTCAGCCACCAGAAAGGGAAGGCAGCCTTCAAACAACCCTCCCTTAGCCTACTGAGGATGCCCCATCCTGGGAAGTGTCCAGGGCCAGGCTGGATGAGGCTTGGAGCAACCTGGTCTAGTGGAAGGTGTCCCTGCCCATGGCAGGGGGTGGGACTGGGTGGGCTTTGGGGTCCCTTCCCACCCAAACCAGTCTGTGATTCTATAATGAAGTCACTAAAATAGCAGAAAGGGATGCAGTTTGGGGACAGGAGGAGGAAGGAAGGCGGGTTTTCTTCCCACTGCCATTTCAGCAGGTTAAACGAGTTCACGGCGGGCTCCGACAAGCGCTGGAAGTGGCTCGATGCAGCAGAAGCACGCAGCCGCGGCAGAGGAAGAGCAAAACCCCGTCTTTTCAGCCCAGCGCATCTCACGAAATCCCACCCAGGCACAACTGCACGGAGGTATTTAAAAACTACATAATGTCCACAAGCTGCTGACTTCTGTTCCAGCAGGGCTGGGACAATCGGGAGCAGGGAATCAGTCAAAGCTCATAATGCCCGTCGGTCAGCATTTATCAAACAGGCAGCACATCGCAAATGCTTTCACGGCAGAAATATCTGCCGAGTGTCACAGTCCAAAAAAGCCACTGACGTTGATCTAAAAGAAGAGCTAAAAAAAAAGGCACAAATACTTCGTCTGAAATGAACAGCCCATGGGGAAGGAAGGCTGTGGGTGCACCCTCACTTGTGCTCAGAAGCAGCAAATTGATGTTAAATAGAGAAATAAATTACACATTTCCTCTTGAAGACACAATTTCTGGGCTGAAATCACCTAAGAATTTCCAGCTTCCCCCCCATTTCTGCTAATGCCAACCCTCAGAGGTAGAAAACACGAACAGAGATCGTCCCATGGCTGTCACAGGCTCAGAAATTTGGGAAAAGAAAGAAAAAGGTGCTGCTTACTACCTTCTCTAGACCTTTGTAATTTTAAGGGGTGCTGCCTAGAGCTGGCCATGCTCTGACTTGTACAGTATTGCTCAAAGTCAGCTGAAACCCAGAGCCTGCAGACATGGACACCTCTCTGGAGCCCACTCAGAACATGAAGGCAGCGGGGTAACTAATCCCGACTTCACCACCGAGGTGCTCTGACTCCAGCAGTACAGGCAGGCTGGTTGGGTTTTAAGAAATCCATATTTCAGGAGAAGGGGCACTCACCTTTCTCTAACCCTGGGAAGCTGCACAAGCAGAGGCAGAGCTGCAACTACCTAAGACACATGCCATGGGGTAAGAGAGGGCAGGTAAGACCCCCACATCGACAACCAGCGCAGCTTTGTGAATGTCTCCCCATGGAGATGTCTGCCTCTGCTTCTACTATGCTCTAAAAACTGCATTTTGCATGAAAAATGACCCTGGCTGTAAAGAGCAGACATCAGATGGCTACGAGGAGCCAGGCTCAGCCCACGTGCTGTGCAGAAATCCCTGTCTACATGATGCATAAGCAGAAATTTTGTGTTTGGCAGGCTCAGCACCAGCCAGACAGAACAGATGACCACATCCTGAAGTGCCACGCTTGCGCTCCTTGAAGAAACCCTTTCCCAAATCCACGTCTTCTTGCAATCCCCACCTCATGCCACTGACCTGCCTTTGTTCCGTACACACCAAGGACATCCCGACAAGCAACCGCTCTGTTGTGAATTATGAATTTGACTCTAGTTCTGATGTGACTCCCACTACTCAGCAGAGTAAGGAGACAGCACGGGCCATTTTAAGTTATGCTGTCAAGTGTGAGCACAGTTTCAGGAGCAGGTACCTTGCAGGACAGTGATACAGGAATGCAAGAGTGGGAAACACACGATGCAACACAGGGAGCTGACAAGATCCTTTTCAGCATCTCAGGAGTTTTTCTGATTAAGCTTACCCTCCCTAGGATATGAGGTTTCTATAGTTTTGGCTAAAAGGACACATTTTCAAGAATGGAAGGCAGCATGCCAAGCGGTAGCTTTACCTGTGTTTCTGCGCTGCTCAAGGAATGGAGATCTAATGACGGATCAGTTTTGAGCTCAGGCTCAGGGGCTGCAATCGGGGCTTTCACCAGGATGTCTTCATCAGGGCTGGCTCCTAACCCCGGGTCTTTCGGGTCACCTTCTGCCTCCTTAGGTGCATCAGTGTCCTTGTCCTCTTCAGACACCTGAGACTTGGGCCTCCTGAGAAAGGATGAGAAGAGGCGGGAGAGACCCCGGCCCTCGGAGGTGCGGCGCTCCTTCTTGCTCTGCTCCTCGTGCGCGGGCGTATCGCCGTTGGAGGCCGCCTGCTTCTGCCCCGCTGCAGGCTGGCCCTCTGTCTGCTGGGCCCTCTCTTCTAGGGAAGCCTCCTGCTTTTTTGTTTCAGCAGCTCCGTCCTCCTCCTTGGCTTGCTGCTGCTCCGAATTGTCGGCATCGGCCGCGAAACTCTTCTCTGTTGTCATGATGATGCTGCAAGAGGCACGAAAGGTCTCAATCAAGAGCTTTCCCATAATTAAGTCTGCATTAAGCTATTCAAATCAAGCCACAAGCACAGACACACGACGTTCCCAGTCATACCACCACGTCCTGCCAACTCCAGCCTACACCCTGACCTGCCAAGTCCAGCCTCCACGGTCATTAAGAGCAAAGAAATCATTCATTCTGCTAAGGTTTGCTTTGACAGAAACACCTCTGTCGACATGTGCCCACGCATCTTCCACCATCTGGATGTCACTGACCCCAGACTGCTAAATACGCTGGCACCAGGTCTGCAGCCTGACGAGAGCAAATGATTAAAAAATGGAAACAAGACTAGGGAAAGGGGAAGGGATGGCTGGAGGTCTTCTCTTCCTCCAAGTCCCTGTTCCCCTCGGGCAGCACTGGCTGTGGGAGCAGAGCAGATGGGAATCATAGAATCATTTAGGTTGGAAAAGAACTTTAAGTTCATCAAGTCCAACCGTAGGAGAACACGCATGTGACCAGGCAACCTTCCTCCTACCACGCCATGCCAAAACCCCAGACGGTCTGTGATGGCTTGCCGTGGTACAGCATCCTTCTCTGCAACTGGAAGGAGAAATACGCTACTTGAGAGCCAAAAATTGTATGGCCACAACAAATTTTAACAGCGGCTCACTTTTAAATGCCCCTGAGAGAGGCCACAGACCCTCACCATGAACCGAAAAGGGGGGAACCACACTGATGCTCTGCTCGAGATGGGACTCGGCAGTGTGGATCAACTACCCTGATGGGCACAAGGCAGGTCCAGTGCAACAGAGCAGGCTTCAGGAGCCACGAGATGGTTGCATGGCACACTGGAAAAATGTAAAAATGAAAAGCCTTCCAAACAACACCCGTAACGGAGAGCGGATTTCTTCAGAGCCTGTGCTACGCAGCTGACGCAATGTTTACTTCAACTTTAGCCTGGGCTGTTGACACAAAAAGACTGAAATCACATGAGAAGAGTATCTATTTAAGGTCTAAAGAGCACCCAAAATAATCATGCTTTAGAGGGGATAGAACTAATCTTTGCGCGTTGCATCACATGTATCTGCAGCAATAAATTGCCGCTGCTTACACAGAGCAAATAGCATATAATCCAATATGCCTTTCAATCCCACCAGCCCAAGCCTCGGCACACAAACGTTTGTTGAAAATACCTACTCAAAATTAAGAAACATTTCAAGATGTCACCCTCCTACCTCTTACTGCATTCAGTACTCTGAATTCACCTCATCCTGACTGCCAAAATAGCCAGTGTCTGAAAGAGAAAAGCCCTCCTACCTTCCCCAAGTACTCTTCCCTGCATCCATTGCAAAAGCTTAACATGATTCCTAAAGCTGTGGGTAAAGCAAGGCAGCGTTAGACCTTCACTGGACTTGTTTCCCCTGCAATGCAAATTTCCTGGGTTTGCAAGGTTTGTTTTATTTTCAGTTTTAGTTTCTGGTGGCTTTTTTTTTCAGGCAGGTCTTTTGTAAAAGCAGGGATGGTGACGCCCAGGATCTGTGCTCCCCTCGGAGTGATTCGGAGCTGTGTCAGATTCAGGACAGATTCTTTGAACTCGTTGAAACCTCTTCGGTTTGAGCTGCCCCCCCAAAAAGAGCTGCAGGGCCCATTTCAGCCTGATCTCTTGCAGAACCCAGGTTGAAAGCCTCATGCCTTACACACCATCTCCCCTCGGTGAGCTGCTCTGGCTTTCTCCCAACCCAACGGAGAGGTGAAGGCTACAGACCAGCTTTCCACCTGCTCCGAGAAAACAGGCGTCCGAGCAGACGGCCAGCACGGGCACCCGAAGGCACCTGATGCAGCAGGCAAAGGTGATGCTGAAACCCAGAGGTGGCACAGCTCCGAGCTCGGCAGAGACAAAACCACACCACATCGGCTCTCCTCCTCCGGTGCTGGGCACGGCAGACAGGGCAGCTCGGCACAGCCCCACCGCGGCAGCGAGAGCACGCAAGGGTAATGCTCCAGAACCCTGTTGAGTTGGGCATTACGTCACCTCGCTTCCCCAGAAGTCCTGCAGGAGTTTGTTTCTGTAAGATTATCACCGAACAGGCTCTGCGAGAAAGCTGTGAGATCCCAGCGCAGCGAAAGGCGGATTCACGCTGCAAGCCCCCAGCTCCATCACCGCCCTCGAGGAGGGAGGAATCATAGAATCACAGAATGGTTGGGGTTGGAAGGGACCTTAAAGATCATCTAGTTCCAACCCTCCTGCCATGGGCAGGGACACCTTCCACTAGACCAGGTTGCTCCAAGCCTCATCCAGCCTGGCTTTGGACACTCCCAGGGATGGGGCATCCACAGCTTCTCTGGGCAACCTGTCCCAGTGCCTCCCCACCCTCTCTGTGAAGAATTTCTTCCTGATATCTAATCTAAACCTCCCTGTTTTCAATTTGTACCCATTACCCCTTGTCCTATCACTACAGGCCCTTGTAAAAAGTCCTCTCCCAGCACCCTTGTAGCCCCTTCAGATACTGGAAGGGAAAGCAAAACCAACACTGAACTTCCTCCTCCCCTAAACCAGAAGCACCTGTGGCTCGGCTCAGGCGAGGTAAGGGGCTGTGCCCCACGGTCCACGATCGGTTTGGAGCTGCAGTCCCGGTGACTTGCTCCTGCAGTTCTTCCCGCTGCTCCTGTCCCTCCTGTGATCCCCGGCAAGCGCGCACGGACGCTGCTGGCCCCGTCGGCAACACACGGTCTGCAGCCACCCCAGCCACCACGCAGCCGATTCAGGCCATCAGCAGCTCTCCGAAAACTCCTGGAGACGCTACAAGGCGGTGCAGTGGGTGACAAACCACATTCCGCCAAACGCACGGCACCCCCAGGCCACGACGCGGGACAGACTTGCCACCGCCCCGGCACGCGCGGAGCAGGACGGACACGCTGCAGGCCTGTCCCACCACGCACGCAGGAAGACAGCGAGCTCCCGCTCACAGCAGCTGCCGAAGCAGTCTGCTTTGTAGTTGCTTCCTGCTGTGTTTGTTTTGAATAACCACGTCTGCGAGAATCATTATCTAAACACACGCTGGAAGCGCGTCGCTCTTAAAAATCAGAAGAACCGAATGGCTCTTGAAATGAGGGCTGCAGGGAGGGCACAGCTGAAGAGCAGCTCTTATCAGCCACGGTAAACAAGAGGGACGCTCCACAAACAAGCATTTCCTCTGGAAGCAGTCTTCTCCCTTTAAATACCAACATTTCTGGCACAAGAAATGTTTACTTGCTTGGATTTCAAAGCCGCAGTCGTGGACCTTTCCTGGCACGGGAAGGTGGGTCCTGCTGGCGACGGGCAAACATCTCCCTGTCTTTCCTCCATCCCCCGAGAAACACCTCGCAGCTCAGGCAGATCCCCTCAGGATACAGAGGTGGGCATGGACGAGCCCTTCCCAGCCCTTCCCAGTAACCATTCCACAGCGGCAGCCAACACCAGTAACTCACTGGGTGCAGGCAAACATCTCGCTGCGAGATCCAAGCGCGCTCGGCCGCTGCGGGGGCTCGCGGCTGGGGGTCTGCCCTCGAAAAACCCTCCCCTTGAAGGTTTATGTTAAGGAATGGTTTCCCCTAAGCCCTCGATGGAAAGCAGAGAGATTTGGAAGCAAGCAACATAACCGAGAGGCCGTATTGTTTTTTAAAAAGCCCCTTTGTGGCACAGAGATGTTTGCTCAGAAGGGTTTTTGTTTCCAACCCAGCCCGGAGCAGAGCCGACACAGAGCGAGGTTCCCACTCTGCTGCTCTTCAACCCGCGATTTGGAGAAAGCACTGCCCGCAGCCAAACCACAAGCAGGTTTGCATTTAAATTCCATTTTCTCCCATCACCATTCCACAAGGCAATTCTTTGCAGGTGCCTCGGGAGCTCCCCGCACGCTGGAGGAGGATGCTCTGCGCCCGTAGGAGCACCCAAGCAGAGCTGCTCACCTCCTGCTCTGAGGTGCCACGCTTGTAAATACTGGATTTGGGAGGGGTTTTTCGGTAGAGGATGAAGGTTTGATGCCAGACAGCCCATAAAAGGCAGGCTCTTCACAAGTCTAGTGCAGAGAAGGCGTTTAACGCTACGGAAATGAGCAAATCACAGCAAAACTTAGATATGATCCCACACAGAGATTTCAGAGTACAATCTCCTGAGAAAAAGAGTTCAGTGTATTTATATTTAAGCATTCTTGAGAACATCCTACTCCAGCCAAGACGACTTCAGCAACAGGAAGCAATCTGAAGACAAGGTAATCAAACATACCCTGTGAAGAAACGACCAACAGGCTTCTCCTTGCCACACCGCAGGCTGACCACCCCACCGACAGCATCCCCCTTCACCCACACCACACCAGCCCCCCGAAGAGGACCCTGGACTTCCTGGTGTCCAACAGCACCGTCAGAACATCAGTGCTTCGGGGAATGGGCAGTAAGCTTCACACTCTTCTCAAAAGGTATCAGCAACTCTGAACACCAAACCCCTACACCGGCACCTTATGAACCCGCTGTCCCTGCTCAGCCCAGCTCCAGCCACCCAGAAATCCCGAGACGCCCAGTCTCACCCCTGTTCTGCCCAAGGGCATGGCTGTAGGGCACACACCAACTCCACAGGCTCGCTGTCGCCTATACACCCACCCCACCTGGCTGCATCAAAATCCTACAAACAAAACGGACTTGAGGCTTAAAAGGAGCGAGACGGCCCATTGCTCATCCTGCCCCTAACATCCACGACTGATCCAACACTAATTAACGCCTGGTGACGAGAGCAAAACTCGGTGTGAACCCCACAGCGCTCCACGGGCTCTGCTCTTGCAGACGTCGCACAGCAACCACCCTCTAAGCCAAACCATTCCCCTTTCCCAGCCTGCACATGATTTATCCAAAATCCAGGCTTTAGAGTGGCTCAAGGGATCCCTTGAGAAAGGCTTCAAGCCTGGGGGATGCCAAATTACTCATTCCCTGTGCCTGTTCTCCCGGAAGGCTGTCATTAAGGGATGCTGCGTTAGCCCTCTGCAAGTAACGATGCTGCTCGTTTGGTTGTTTTAGGACAAGTTACAGAGGGTCAAAGACACACTAATATTTAGATAGGCATCTGTGGCCGTCTCCTACCCATCAGCGTGCTCCAGACTCCATTATTTAGGCACACAAATAAGCACACTAATAGTAAAATAGTAAAAAGCCTTCGACACTGTCCCGCA
>NW_010260660.1:0-12083 GCF_000690775.1 Eurypyga helias
GGCCTGAGCTGAGTCCCATCTCGCCCGGCCCCAGGCACCACCGGAGACTGGAAGAACCACTTCACCGTGGCCCAGAGCGAGCGCTTCGACCGGGACTACGCGCTGAAGATGTCGGACACCGACCTGTGCTTCCGCACCCAGATCTGAGACGGCGCCCTCGGACGCCCCCCCAAATCCCACCCCACCATTCCCGCTCCCCTTGCACCGCTCCTGCCTGCATCTCCCCCTCCCAGAGGGATTTTTGCAAAAATCATTATATTTCTGTGTCTTCCTCCCAAATCTGCGCCCGGGGGAAAGCTGCTGCATCGCCCCGAAGCATGGCGAGGCCTCATCCCACGTCACATCGCCCCAGCCCCGCGCTGCCCGCCCAGGACACGGCCTTGGATACACCTGTGGGGTTTTTTTTTTGAGGAATAAAAAGCCCGTACGCGGTACAGAGCCGTTTCCAGCACTCAATAAAAGTTGTTAGCAGCTTCCACGTGCGCATCTCTGCCACGGCCAGGGCTCACGCAGGGTCCCTGCAGCCACCACCTCCGACCTCAGGACCCCCCTGCTGATGTCACGCTTTGGGGACGGGGCAGGGCATGCTCGTGGCCGTGCCCCCCCACTGCCTCTGGGGCCATGTGGAAGAGATGAGGTGAGTGGGATGGGGACAAACCCAGGGTGGCCAGGAGACGGATGCAGCCTGGGGAATTTGGGACCAATCCTTCCACCCAGGAGCAATGAAGCTGGAGGCAAAAGGAAGATTTTGCTGGTCTCTTTTGTGCTGTTCTGCTCCCAGGGGGGCCTGGAAGCTGCTCCGTTGTGCCAATCTCCCCCAAACCACATTGTCCATCAGGTACAGTGGATCCCCAGGGGGTCGGAGGAAAGGGGGTCCGCTCCTCTGCTCCCCCTCCCAGCGCAGCCAGAAAAACCACAGCTGAAGGGCCCGTTGCAGCGGTGCAACAAGGGAGCTGGAACAGCACGGCTAAAAGATGGGAAAACGGCTGGTTTTATGTCACATTTAGGAAAAGGGAACTCAGACGGTTGTTGGGTCCCGGTTCCTGGGATGCTGTCCGCTCCTGCCCAGGTTTGGCATCCTCTCTCCTGTTTGGTACACGTGCCAGACACACTCGCTGCAACCTGGAGGAAATACTCACTGCTTGTAGGCACCGAGCGTCTCTGAAGATGCAATTTCTTTCTCAGGAGTGGGCGAAATAGGCCAAGAGGTTAAAAAGATGGGTGAGCGGGGGGGACAGGCGAGGTGGCAGGGATGCAGCCAGGCACAACCCAACACTGGGTCGGGGACTGTGGGATGTGGAACAGCTCTGCTGTGCTCCAGGGATGAGCCTGACAGCTCAGGTGGGACCCGTTTGGGAATACAGGCAGCAAAACTGAGTTAAATCCTATCATCCAGTAAAATCCTTGGAGTTTGGCCGGTGGGTACCACAAAGCCAACGGAAGTGGGGGTGGTGGGTGTCGCAGAAGAGAGAGGACTGGTGGGGGAGAGGACAAGGAGAAAAAGAGAAGATACAGAACTGTGATCCCTCCTTGTACGAAAAGTGATTTTAAGTCGTAATAAAGGGACTGGAAATGGTTTCTGGTTCTCTCCCAGACGCCGGGAGCTTCTCCGCGCTGTACGATGCGGTTTGCGTGTCGCCCGGTGGCGGTGATTCGTCATGGAATGACGCAGCGGGCTCTGAACCGTGCTGTCCCCTTACCTCGCAGTCTCAGTACAAACAAAACTCAGCCAGAGACGCCAGAAAAGCAGATGGTGAAAACGATCCAGGTAATTCCAGCCAGGAGCGGAGGTATCCGAACTGGTGAGCGGTGGCTTCGGCCCCGGGTGTCCCACAGGAAAGCTGGCACGTAGGAGAGCAGCTCCCGAGCCGGATGGGGATCCCTGTCTGGTCACTCCACAGTTTTGTCTTCTACAAATCTGCCCTTGAAATGCTGACTCGTGTGACACCCACCCCACCCCATCCCATCGCGTGCGGTACCTCCCCTGGGGATTCACTTTTCCCCCACACCTTGCTTTTTGGGGTTTTTTTGAGGTCTCTCACTTTAGGCACTGAGATGGCACCAGCCATTCACTCCTAACTCCCGCCACGACCCCGCACCACCAGCACGTGTTTTGGCCCCTCTGCCTGGCTCTGTTGACGTTTCCATTTGTGTGGCAGCGCACAGGTTTGGGTTTTGCCTCCCCAAAGCACCTCTGGGCTGTGGGATGGCTCTCCAACGCCGCCTCTTCGTAAGTCAGACCGTGGCTCCTGGGAAACGTACCGGAGCATGAAACGCGTCAAGCAGCGCTTTCGTTCACTCCTCTCAAGGAGAACCAGGGTGGTTTTCTCGGAATTTCTATCTTTTGTCCCTGGGCTCAAAGTGCGACAGCACCTGCCCTCGGTGCTGGGGACAGGGCGCTGGTTTGCAGCCGAAGGGACGCAGCAGAACCAGCTGGGAAGGCTCAACTGCTGCGCCCCAGAAGTTTTGTGTAGACCCAAACCGCTAAGACCCCGGGAAGGAAAGAAGGAGTTGGTTACAAGGCCAGAGGAGGGGCTGCAGAAGTAACTTCGGCCCTAAATCACCACTTAGGAAACCAGGGCAGGAGGAGTGCAGCTCCCTCGTAAACAGCCTTGTAAAACCAGGACTTTGAATCCCGTGATAGGAACGTGCCGCCTCTCTTCCCGCTGCTTATCGACGCCGAGGTGTGCACAGGGCGGGTGAAAGCCCCGCGGGGATGGAGACGCCCGGGAGCGGAGCCATGGGCCGCAGAAGGGTTTTCCTGCTGTCTTAGAGGCAGGAGCTCAGGGTGCTGATGCTCCTTGATGCTCACGGTGTCCAAGGGTGTTCCCACACGGCATGCAGACCTCCAGGCATCCCAGCTGATGGCTTCCAAAGCAAAGAACGTTCCTCCCGCTCACTCCTCCAGCCTCCGAACAGCCCAGGCGCAGGATGCAGCAGCCCCAGCCAAATCCCACCCACACCTCCAGAGCAGAGGAGGAAACACAAGTCTATCCCAGTGAATACACGGCATCCCTCACAGTCAGAGGTGAAGCCCAAGTCCAAACCTCCAGGCTTGATTTCCTGGGAGCAGAGGAGGCGCTTCCGTTTGCCTCCCAGGCAGACCTGCAGGAACACTCCTCCGCACTCCAATTAGCAGCCGGATGCAGCGATGGATCAGCTCCAAACCTGCACTATCAGAGGAAAAGCGGCCTCTGCCTTCCCTGCCGGCTGAAACACAAGAGGAGCCGTGATCACAGGCAGTGCTGGCAAGGAGGCTGCCTCCGAGGACGCGTGCCAAGGCTGAGGTGCGGTCTTCCCGCACGGATACACCTCAGGGGAAGAAGCAGCAAGGCTTGTGCACCGAGGCCCAGGTACGAACTCCGTGCCAGCAGCTTCCACTGTCAAACAGCGAAGCCGTGCTCCCGCAAGGCACTGACATGGCTTGGGATCACGAGCAGGCTGCACGCAAGTAAGAAAAAGGTATTTCTGATAAAGTTCCCTTGGTCAGAGGTGAGCTTTGCTCTGCTTCCAAATTTTTTTTTAGACAAGAAGCTGTAAGACAGCAGCGTGGTTACATACAACCAGTGGATTCAGTCAGAATTTAGTGGGGATTTCAATTCAGTTGTCATTCCCCAGCAGAGCTCCGCACAGACGAATGCATGACAGCCGGGGAATGCATTACCACGGGGCTCAAAGCAAGGGCTGCTGGCCAACCCTTCAGGGGGACCCTGCTCCGCAATCGTCTGGGCTTTGCCCAACTCCTCCCTGGCCCAGCAGCAAACTCACCCAGTAAAATACACCATTGCCAAGCTGACCTGGCACAGGGGAAGCGTTGGCATGGGAGTATGAGCAGCAAAAGCTCTTGAGAAGATGGGAGGGAGAAAGCAACTGCCCCTTTCCAGACTGGTGAGCCATGAGATCATAGAATTCCGGAATGGTTTATGTAGGAATGGACCTTAAAGCCCACCCAGCCCCACCCCCTGCCATGGGCAGGGACACCTTCCACTAGGCCAGGTTGCTCCAAGCCTCATCCAGCCTGGCCTTGGACACTTCCAGGGATGGGGCATCCACAGCTTCTCTGGGCAACCTGTGCCAGGGCCTCCCCACCCTCTGCGGGAAGAATTTCTTCCTGATGTCCAATCTAAATCCACCCTCTTTCCATTTAAACCTGGCAAGGACAGGGTGCAGCACCTCTTCTCCACCAAAACCGCATAGTTCCTAGCAGGGACACAAAGCTTGGCCTGGGCCTTCTGTTATGCCTTTTTTGGCTTTGCAGAGTGGAAATGGCTCCAGTTCAAGCCACCCCCGCTGGTACCTACACGTTTACATGCCAAGGTGTCGCTGTAGCATGGCAACAGCAGTGAAGAGAGTTCATAAAGTCTTAAACGGAATCAATAAAAACAAGTGAAATGCTACCTAGCCCACGATATTTTTGTCCCACAGCTGCAAGGTAGAGGTATAAAGATGTAATTTAGCTGAGAAAGGCGGTTATGGTAAGGCTATTTCAGATCCTTAACTTCTGCTGGAGTTCCCCTATTACCCCATGGGATTGCATGAGAGTAGGTGTTTTACTGAGCACTTAGACGTGTCTGCAGAATTGCACAATCCACTCACATCTGTCTGTATCCAGGGATGAGCCAACCTCGGTATTTTCCTCATCCAGACTTCCCTCTGCCTTTCAAGTCTGCTCTCAGTTCAGAGGCTGCTTTATTGTCATAAGTGAAAGGAAAACCACGGAGCCATTTGGTGCTTCTCAGGGCAAAAACTTCCCTTTTCTACCCTGGCACTAAGTTTTTGAGGTGCTGGCTGGCATCAAGGTTTTCCAGAAATAAAGGTGCCACGTACACTGTAACCCCCATTCGTGAAAACGACCCATATGTGGAAAACGCTGGTTTGTATTGCCTAACTTTTGCGTAACTGGCCTTCTCCTGGAAATGCCTGTCATTATTTAACAAGGTTGCATCAGTGTCTGGAGCACTTCTACTTAGTAATGCCCCACGTGTAAAATACAGACACTTAACACCATCTCCTTTCTTCAGCCCCACTTTTCTCTCCTTTGTGGGATTTTGTCATTTGATCCTCTCAAAATGTTTATCTACTCTGCATTAAGAGTAATCTGAGTACCCTCTTTAAAAGTTAGCCATGGAAATAAGACAAATTTAACCCTCTGGTTCCCCTAGCTATAGCTCTCACTCCCTACAGAGAAACTAGTCATTGAGGGGTTAGAAACAAAACCCAGGTTCCCATCTGTCCTGCCCCACATGAACATGGCCATTCAACAGAAAAGCTTTAAGTTTCTTATAGGATTTTCCCAAATAAGCTAAATTAGCCTGGGGGAAAAAAAAAAAAAAAGGTATTACCCTGAACACTATGAAGAGATCGTAGTGAAACTCCTGGCTCTAAGGCCAAATAACTGTTGGAACATGCTGGCATGATTGCCCTGAATTTTGAGCGTTTAGAAGAAGTCAGGTTGAGTATTATGGACAATATTTAAAGCCACGGAGGTGCACCTTTATATCCCTGTATTTTCAATTCATTAAAAACTTCCCTGGGTCTCCAGAATCGAGAGCCACACACACCCAGCACCGATAACAAACCAACTTCTGAAAAACTCTGCCAACAAACCACAAGATTTTCTCTTTGTCCCGTGGACAGCTTACCAACAAGCCTGTTACTTAACCATATTCCTGAGCGACAGGATGCAAAGTCCTGCTGAGAAACTGGCCCTGTAACATCAGAGTATACCCTGGCATGGGGACGGCCATTCCTGAGCTACAAGATGCAAAGTCCTGCTGAGAACCTGTAACAACATCAGAATATACCCTGGCATGGGGACGGCCATCCTGACTATTAAATTACTGAAGCATAACAAAGCACAAATAACACCAGAATACATGCTTGTTCTGATCATCCCATATTGTATTACTTCCTCCTTTTGCAAAGCCCAGTTCCAAGGGTAACTTATTTAAGCTCCTTCTACCCCACATCCAGCCTCACCCGAGCAGCCCAGGCACAGAGGAAGCAGGAAAGAGAAGCAAACTGGCGTAGCAAAGCGCCCCTTGCAACTCAGAGCACGATGTTAATGTACCTTGGAAGACTCCACTAGGTAAGAGTGTCTTGCTGCACAGCATTCGTTCCCAAAATTGTGTTATTTGCATGGGTTTTAGTCCTCGTTTTGGCTCCTGGTGGTTAAGAGCTCCTTCCAGGACATGCCGCCTTACACTCAAGTGCCGACTTTCCAAGGGAGAGTCACCCCCGAAGAGGTGGGTTGTGGTGTGAGAAGCAGCTTTAGGGGCCAGGAGGGCCATGTTTAGACACCTGAGCCCACAGCATCACCAGGCAGGTAGTGATGTGTCCCAGAGAGCAGCAATGACCTCCCTGCATTGTCTGGGAGCAGTCAGAAACCACCCATCACGTACCAGAACAAACCACATGTTCTCACGGGCATTATCATCACCAAAATGAATGGGAAACACCAGAACTACTAACAGCTCACCCTGAAAAAGGATGCCACTGCCAGGTCAGCCACTTAAAAGACACCCTGCGGCCTCTCCCCCCGTGGCCTGCTGCTGGCATTGCTAGTTCATGGGAGCAACAGGAGTGTGACCGTCAGAGCTGGCACCCAGGGGATTGGCTTCCTTGCTCTCTCTTCCTCTGTAAAGACGCACCATTGAATTGGTGGTGAAGAGAGAGCAGCTCTCAACAGGGACTGGGTCACGACTGCCACAATTTGTATTATTTACCATCAGGGACATAGCTGTAGGAGGGTTGAGGAAGCATAAGAACACCTACGGTTTAATTTGCCACTGCTACTCCCACCATAGGTATCCCTCCACCTTGTGTTGCCCAGGGCTCTTGCCCCAAATCTAAAAATAGCTTCAAGCAAACACTCCCTGTCAGCTAAACAAGCTTAAAGAACTTTGTCCTGACTAAAACCAGCACAGCCCCTGGGCTCTTTCTGGAAAGAAAGGTGGGGACAGCTGGGAAACTCTCAGAATAAGAGAAATATATCTTCAAGTACAGGTAGTTTTCCTGTCATAAGTAATAGAAACCTTACAGAAAGCAGATGCCATGGCTGTTGTAATTGAAAACAGGTATTTTAAATCAGAGGTTCTCCAGCAAACCTCAGTATTTCTCCAGTGTTAGCAGTGCCACTTACTTGCTAACAAACACGTACAGTAAATCTGCCAGCATTTACTGACACAGTAACTACGCAGCCACAAGGCATTCCCTGTTACTTGTTTTTTATTTCATGGCTAGAATTCCTCAGAAAAACTGAAAAAGGTATAAAAAAGGATAAAGGAAGAAATTCTCCTTGTGCAAAGGGAGTAATGTGAGGGCAGACCTTTGACAGCAGCGGGGATTGCTGCCACCCTGCTATCCAGGGAAAGGAGCTCCCTCAGGGGAAAACTAACAGGGTAGAAGGCAGAAAGGGAAAAGTGAACCACCAAACACCCTTTTCTGTCTTTTCAGACCTCAGACCAAACGTGGGCTCCTGTGCAACAGCAAACTCTTGCTTTTGTTAGGAGTGCTAGTAAAGAGCCATCAAGCACAACACGGAGGTGCAGTACTCCCAGCTGGAAGGGAAAACTCCCAGGCTATCCAGCCCTTAGCTCTGCCATGGCCACAAAAGCCTCCGGCTCCAAGAAATACCTCCAGCTGCTCCTTTTTCAGGTCGCTCTTCTAGGGCCCGTCTCCTGCGGGAAGGTGTTGGTCTGGCCAACGGAAGGCAGCCACTGGCTGAACGTGAAGATAGTTATACAAGAGCTCATCCGCCGTGGGCATGGTGTTACCATCCTGGTATCCAACGCTTCCCTCTTCATTAAACCCAGGGCTGAGGCTGCAGAGAAGTTTGAGGTCTATAACGTGCCCTTCAAGAACGACACCGTTGAGAACCTGATCGAGGACGTAGTGGCACTGTGGCTGAATAACAGACCAACCACCTTAAGCTTCTGGCAGTTTTACAAGGAGCTGGGAAAACTGTCCAAAACCTGGCACCAGATGAACCGGCTGATGTGCGACGCGGTGCTAACCAACCGAGAGCTGATGGCCCAGCTGCAGCGGTCTGGCTATGACCTGCTGCTGTCAGACCCGGTGACCCTCTGCGGGGACCTCCTGGCTCTCAAGCTGGCCGTCCCCTTCATCTACTCACTGCGCTTCTCCCCGGCCTCCACCGTGGAGAGGCACTGCGGCAAGATCCCAGCCCCACCGTCCTACGCGCCCGCAGCCCTGTCTGAGCTCACCGACTGCATGTCCTTCAGCGAGAGAATAAAAAACATCGTGTCCTACCACCTGCAAGACTACGTTTTCCAGAGCTACTGGGGAGAATGGGATACCTACTACAGCAAGGTCTTAGGTAAGCCTTCTGCTACTTCATTTCTCGTTGCACAGCCTCCTGCCTTGCGACCTGCAGAACTAGGAACCTGTCAGGGTGGCAAAGTCAAGGTCTGATAGAGGTCAGCAAGAAGTTTGTCATTTTCCCGTGTGTGGAAAAGGGAATGAGCCCCTAGGAACCGTCCGCTGCACCCATTCCCCCATCAGGGTGCTGTGCTGCTATGCCATCGCGTTGAGAGAGGGATCAGTGGCCATCCCGATGGACGGACTTGACTCTGGCCATAATTATTTTTAATAGGGGGCTCAGCAAGGGGGCTCAGCTTACACATTTCTCCCTCCAATGACTGCTTGCTCAGCAAGCGGCCAGGAACAGAGCTGCTTTCCTAATCCAGAGTATCCTAACAAGGAGGGGGGAGCTGGGGAACGACGAGCCAACCCTGCCACCCTCCGCAGCAATACTGCAACGTGTTGTGGCTTTGTCACAGAGACTTCAGTCATGTCACTGGTCATATAAACCCAACCCTCTCTGCACAGAACAAATTTAAAACATACCCTCCACCCACAAGCAAACGGTGAAAGCAACAAGCTTTCCTCTCCAGGCTTGTCCTCTGAACTGTTTGGAGAAAGTATGTAGAAAAATATGTTTATTTAAGTATTAATCACATGTGATCAACACGTCATTTTTACTAACCTTGCACTGAGCTCATGAAAAAGAGCACTTGCAAATCTCTTAGGGTTCAATTGCCTGCAAATACCTGCGTGCTGCTGGAGTCCACAAGCGCACCCAACTGTTGTCCTGTGCATAGCAGATGAGGTATCTCAGCTTGGCTCCTCACAGCCTAACTGCTTCCTCATTTTCATCCTGGAAGGGATGCTCTAGGCAGCACGGAAGCCGTAGCTTTTGCCTTGCACAACAACATTAGGGAAACATTGCGTAAGAGAGCTGGGCAGGAGCCCAGTACTGATGATTTTTAGCTCAGCAAAGAGGACTTAGACTATTTCTGAATTACACATGAGAAAGCTGACGATAAAGAAAATTGTTTAACGGATTTTCTGGTTCAACTTATAGTGCATAATTGGCACTTAGTGGCAGGCAGAACAGCCCACACCATCCCCTGCCAGCTCTGGCCTCCCACGACACACGGTCTGGAGAAGAAGTTCACATGAGGACAGCCTTACTCTGAGACTGCCGTCACTGGCTGTGCAGTTTCAACCACTCCAAGATGCAACTTTTCAGCTGCAGCCCTGAATCACCACCTTAAGTGCACTGCGAACTGACACTCGGTGGCTTTATAAAGCAAAAGGGTGCCCACACCGTGGGTGAACATCTTCACTGTGTACCCAGCTGTGCTTCAAAGAGCCAGAAGAATGCAAAAGTCACCTCTTCTACCAAACAAATAACATAGAGACTGCAGTTAGACAGGCAGAAGGGCCATGATGACCAACAGGACGCAATGACCCTCGCTGGACCGAGTCCCCCCGGGGCCGTCATCCCTCCCCGCAGCTCCAGTGGCAGCGCATCTTCCAGCTTCAGCAAGGTATTTCCAACCAGATGGTGCCAGCTGGTCCCTGTCACCTTTTTCCTAGGAAAACACGCCATTATCCCGGACAGGATTTCAAACCAGCTACCTTGGTTCCCGTCCCTCCATAGCAAGGTAGTCACGCGTGCCCAGCCCAGCTTGGGATCGACGCTGCGTGCAGGCGATGGGAGCATCGCCACACAGAGCAGGCTGCGGCTGGGAAAGGGAGGTGGCTGGGGCTGGGATCCCAGGGGAAGGGGTCGGTCTGGCTGGCTGACAACAGCTGCCTGAACAGAGAGTACGTATTCCGGGAAATTCCGGTCCTTGCATGCAAAACGCACTTTGTGGTGAGCAGAAAGAGGAATTGCTGTCATCTGGAGGTCGGAAATGTGCTGTGGCTCTGAGGGAGACTCCAGAACGGGATTTGCTGCTTGCTCAGCCCTCCCACGAGTTGTTCTGTGTTCTGCCATGCCCTCATGCTGAGCTTGGCAGCAAGCAGCCGTCGCTTTCATTGGCTGGCTCTGAAGTGTTTGGACTCTGGAGCAGTGAACTGCTTCCAGCTCGGTCAGACCGGAGTCGCACATAGACTGCTGAGATGGTGGGGCCAAGGTTTCCCTGGCTGCTCTGGGCCTACGCGTGCTGCTGGAGCGCTGGCTTTTGTGGGAAGGTGGTGGTCTGGCCCACTGATGCAAGTCACTGGATCAATGTGAAAGTGCTGCTGGAAGAGCTCGTTCTCCGGGGTCATGAAGTGACTGTGCTGGTGCCCTCGAGCAATCTGCTTATCGACTACCACGACACCTCCTCCCCCTTCACCTTTGAGGTCCTGCACGTCCCCTTTACTCAGAAGACCCTGGAAGATTTCATGGAGGACTTCCTCAACTTCTGGATGAATGAGGTCTCTAACGCCTCCCTCTGGGAGATGATGTGGAGGATGAAAAAGGACCTGGAGGTCTTTAGCACTATGTCAAAGCAGACCTGTGACACCTTGGTGATGAACCCTGAGCTGATAGCAAGGCTGCAGCAGGCCAAGTTCGATGTTCTGATCGCTGATCCCCTGGCTGTAGGTGGGGAGCTCGTAGCAGAAATCCTAGCAATCCCTTTTGTCTACAGCTTCCGCTTCTCTGATGGGAATGTGGTAGAGCGGCTGTGCGGGGGGCTCCCGTCCCCCCCTTCTTACGTGCCTGCTAGCACAAAAGGGCTGACAGACCAGATGTCCTTCGCAGAAAGGCTGCAGAACTTCCTCTTTTACGTTTACACGGATCTATTTTTCTTGAAGTTTTGGGAAGACAAATGGGATGGGTACTACAGCAATGTCTTAGGTAAGGCAACCGTTGACTGGTTTCTGCTCTTGCATAGAATCGGTCAGGTGGGAAAAGACCTTTAGGTCTAACCGCTAACCCAGCTCTGCCAATTCCACCACTAAACCATGTCCCTAAATGCCGCATCTACACGCCTTTTAAATACCTCCAGGGGTGGCGACTCAACCCCTTCCCTGGGCAGTCCCTTCCGTTGCTTGGCAATGCATAGGTTGTGCCTTTTGAATGTTTTGCGAGCTCAGAGCTGTTGTCTCAAAATTCTCAATGGCCAGCAGAGATGGTAGCCCCGTTTGGGTCACACAGAGGCTGTGCTTTCCCTTTTGGGTCAGGTCTAGGCTAACAGACACCAGTGCAGTTTTGCTTCAGTTCCTCTTGAGGCTCTTTAGAGCACATTGCCCTGATTTTTGTGGATGCTGATGCCGGGGAGCTCTTGCAGTGAGGTGTATGCCCATTTGAGTGCTTTTCAGAGGACAGTTCATCTTGGTAACAGGCATTTCTACCATTAAGATGGTTGTGGAGGGCTCATTCCTTAACTAAGTGTAAGGCACTGGAGACAGCTCCATTGACAACAGAGGGATGGAGTTAACCCTGCTGCAACTGGGTACACTGGCGGTCTTGGGACAACTGCAGAGCAAAAAGCACCCTTCATTCACACTGCGTGCATCCTCTGGAGGCATCATCTCACAGCCCTGCGTAGTACAGGATGCTAAGTGCATGTTCTCCAATAATAAACACTAAGAAATGCCACCTTTCCCTTTCATCCACAATTCAGAGTTTGAAACGGTCTCCTTAAACGGCACGCATACCTGAAATTTTTGTTCCAACCTCGTACAACTCCGGCTTGATTCAGAGTCTATGGAAGAGACCTTTTAGTTTAATTCATCCACAAAGTTTGAAACTTAAACAGCACGCATACCTGAAATTTTTGTTC
>NW_010260661.1:0-2662 GCF_000690775.1 Eurypyga helias
TGCCTCTGTCCCGGCCGGGCAGGGCACCCCCAGCCCGGGTACGCGAGGACTCGTCCCAGGCCCTGCGAGGGGTCAGCCCCTCCAAAACCCTCGTGGGAGCATCCCCGCGCTGACCCGCCGGCGCTCCGTACAGGTGATGCTGTGGTACCCAGCCGCGGGCTGGGCGGGCGCCCACGTTTGGGGTTTCTCTGCCCCAACATCTCACACAGAGTGGAAATAACGCCACTTCCCTCTTCTCACTTCATTAGTGATCTTTAAATTTTTCTAAGGACTTACTGTGACTTCACTGACGTTTTAGGAAGGCTCTGGCTGGGCCAGGAGGTGGATCTGTGGGCTCTCCCGGGCGATGGTTGTGCTCCTTTACAGTGGTTTGGGATAAAGTGGATCAAACCGTTTTTGCAAAAGTGACTTTCCAGGGAGAGCCGAGCACCAAAGCTGGGCACGACTGCGTGTGGAGCCGCAATAGTTCATTCCCTTGCACAAAGGATACGGAAATCTGTCACTGGCCCTCCCGGTGTCTCCAGCTAATACACCACCAGCGCTTATCCCAAATCTTCCCAAATTGCACGTCCTGCAGATGGAAGTGGTGCCAGGCTTTGGAAATGTCTGGGACGCTGAGAATCAGAGCCGTTCAAATCTTCCTCGTGTTCACGTCCAGCAAATGATTCCCACGCCACGGAGTTTGGCCAGTGTGGAAGAAGCTGATGACCCCGAGGCCAGATGTTCTGAAATGCATGAACAGATCTTGGGGCACGAGGCCTGTTGAAGGCACGTGGCAGGGGGTGAAAGCAGGAACCGCAATGGAGTTTTGGGAGTCAGAAGAGTCTGTGGCTCTGAGCCGTACGGCCCTTGGTGAGCCCTGTCCTACACGGGCACGTTTCTCAAAGGTCTCAAAGGGATTTGATCCGTAAGTGACCTGGAAATCCCTTTGTGCAGGCGTTTCTCGTGCCGTCGCAATCCTGTGGGCTCGGGGTGGGTGAGGGCAGGCAGGAGCGCGTGAGGGGCTGGCTGCATGGGAGACGCCCATACCCCACAGCCACATCCAATTCTGTCCTCTCCCCAGGCTCCCGGAAAGTTCAGAAATCCATGTCTGTTGGCAGTGAGCCGGGCAGAGTGGCTGCCTTGGGTGACATCAGGCGTTTCAGCTGTCTGGGGCTGGAGCTTTTTGGAGTAAACGTGAATTTTAGTGCAGATTTTAGAGTAAGAGGAACAGAGAGCCAAGCTAAGAACATATGGCTTAACGATGTATGTGGAGCTGGTCATTTGCTCTATTTTCCACCTGAATAAATTTAAAGGCACAGCTGCAATTAGCAGGTCAGATCTTCATTTGAAATGTAATCTACTGTCAGGTGGGTGCTATCGGATCTGATAATAATCAGAACCTGGCACCTCAGCTTCGGCACAGCCGCTAACTCAAAGCCGTGGTGTTTACCTTACTTCACAGCCGTGCTGGAAACAGGGCACTGAGGGGCTGACAGGTGATCTTTTATATGGGTATATTTTATATACTTTTTAACAGATTTGTTTACCTCTCCCTTAATTAAAGCAAATGGGATTTAGGCACCTAGCTCCCTTCTGTGCCTTTGGCAATGTTTTCCTTTAAACATAGCCTTACCTCCCTGACAGAGACTGCCTGTGGGACAATTGATTCAGCAGAACTGAGGTTAAACTGAAGCATTTAAGAGCATTTCTCTCCCTTTCCCTTCATCTGGGTTCCTGACTTTTGGCACAGCCGCTCTCCCAGGGGAGTCACTGAAAGCTGCGGGAACGGCTGGTCCACGTGCCGGCCGGAGGGTCGACGCATCACGTCCCTGCGTGCGATTTTCTTGGGTTTGCCAGGAGAGCCGAGAGGAGGCCCCTGGTGAATAGCTGCCCCAAACACCAGCTCAGCACCGGGCACAAACCTGGGGGATTTGTGAGCTGCTCCCACCACACAGATGGGAGAAGGGCCGGGAAACGAACGCACAAGGATTCCGAGGAAGCCCGTTAGGATCGTAATGAGCAAAATTCACAATAAATTCCAGCTCTGCTCTGAACCCTGAACCTGTTAATTAAATGATGACTCAATTTTTTAAAGAAGCCTATACCCATTGGGTACTTTAAATAGACCCAAGAAGTAATGGAAAATAATTAAAAACGCAGCTGCGGTGCTGCGAGCTTTCTCCTGAAGGGGTTTCCGGTCAGCCAGGACGGCCGGGGGCATCTCCGGAGGGTTGCAAACCCGCCATCACGCTGGAGAGGGCCTTGGATGGGCAGGAGGAGGGAGAAAATGGGAAACCACAAGTACAAAGCATGAAAAAACCACAAGTGCTTAATTTCTCGCCGAGCATCAGCAGGCGTGTGGGAGGAGAGTGGGAGTGTGTGGACTGAGTCACTGAGCATAACTTCATGTGTTTGGGTTTTATTTTAATTATCCACACCGTCAGTTTTCAGGAAATCTCCCACCTTTGTGCTCCTCCCCGAGCTCCCCTTGGGGTCCCGGCCCTGATGCCAGAGTTATGGGAGGCTCGGGTTAGCTCCTGCCAGCCCGCTTTCCCAGCTCCAAGCTAGCATCCCGCCTCCGCTCCTGGCTTGAGCCATGGGCTGAGCTGGGGGAGAGGCTCATCCTCCAAGGAGTCCGACCCTGTGCCATCCCAGAGATGGGCCAGGAGCCGGCCGTGTG
>NW_010260662.1:0-14650 GCF_000690775.1 Eurypyga helias
CCCCACCCCCCCACCCCCCGAAGGAAGCTGTTAGCTAAGTTTATTACATTCAATGAAGCAATGACAGAAAAACACCCTAACTTGAAATGTCAGGATCTGGTTTTGTTTACGTTTATTTCATCCCCTTTCAGTGATAAATGCCAAAAAGGAATGTCTTTTACCAGTGAAGATGTATTGTCTTCCTATGTATTATAAACAATATTTCTAATCACAAACTGAAAAAAACCAACTTAGGAAAGGAAAGATTCTGAAATTATTTTTGCTTTGTATATTTATGCAACCATACTTACTACCCTTTAGTTGTGACTTTTCTCCCTCTTCTTCCGCCCTTTAAAGAGAGGACACCTGCCTCTCAGGCTGTGGGGCTTCATTTGTGTTGCTGCCACAGGATTCCTGTATGATGCTGGCTAAATCACAGAGGCCCCTGTAGAGGAGCTGTTGCCACTCAAAGACTGTGAATTCACCCAAGCAAGGCAAAACATTTGTAAACTGTCACCTACGATGTTATTATTGACTCATGCTCTGTAAAACAGGGCTGGTGAGTACATTGCCTTAGTTCTCTCCCAGGCTTGTAATGAATATGAGTGCAGGCTGCTGTCAAAATGCGTGTTGGGGGGTGTTAGTGGAAGATGACTGTTACAGTTCTCCCTGTCTCATGCCACGCAAATTGGGGACCTACATGGTCCTGCTGCATGCTTTGCTGACACCAGCAGTGATACTGCAAACCTCACAGCACCAGCGCTATGGCAATGCAAGCTAACAGTGCAAAGAAAATTGTTGTTGTCTCTGCAGCACCATCCTTTTCTGCTTGCAGGCCTGGATATTCCCACCCCCACCCCCCCACCTCCGATGTGTTCAAAGGAGGAGGTGAAGTGACCCCCATAACACAGCCCCGTGTGGTCCAGCTCAGGACTATCCACTACTCCACCTTGAAACCTGAAGAAACTCCCCAGGATCTCAGTACTGTTTAGCATGCTGCCCAAAGGGATGGCATGCACCGCAGTGACATTTCAATCACAGCCACCATTTCCGCTTCAGACTGAAGCCCATTAGCTGCTAAACTAGGCTACTTTCCGGCGCTCAGCTGAAGGAAGCACTTTGTTGGGAGTATAATCAATCTTACCACAAAACTCTGGCTGGTACTCTCTCAGGTGATTAAACAGTCACATGGGAGAAAAATTACACAATTCAAGGGTTGCTCTTAACCGAGCTAGGACATGAAAAATGAAAAGTGTCACTATATTACTTTGACTCCCTTACATCACCACCCCGAAAAAGGAGCCACGAGATGCAGCCCCTTCATGATGGACTTATACATAATTCAAAACACAAGCTGCCTTCACGAGCAGATCTCTGGGTCTGGGTCTGCCAAGAATGCCAAGCAGCACGAGCTTGAAAGCTTCTTGAGCAATGAAAAGGGCAGACCACTAACACTGCGAGAAAATCAAGTATAGGAAAGACTGAGCTTGAGATCACACATAGGAAGCTACAAACTGACAACTTTAAAAGCTCTGTTAGTAAGTGAACATCCCCAAAAGCTCTCATAGTTTTACAGGTATCTCTAGATTCGTGGTCCTTCTAAAGCATAGTCTTCTTATGCTTTATGAATATTCACCATATGGACTGTCTATAGGAATTGAACATAATACTCCTTTAAGTTAGCAGAATTTAAAGCAGAACTATTGTTAAGATGTGAAATGGTCATTCCAAGATTTCCGAAGATGATTCCAAGGTTTCTTCTATTTTTACATGCAAGCGCAGAGAGGTTAAGCTGCAACTGGAAAGGTAGAGAGCATTTTTAATCCTGAGCTCATCAAAGGGTAAAACAAAGGCCAGTGTAGCTAAACTGCCCGTTAGTTTTCAGTGAAAACTGGAGTCAGTGTGTAGGTAAAGAGTTGTTTCAAGTAATTATTGAAAACATGCAGAAACTTGCATTCACCCAAAGTCACCGAAGGGTGGGATTTGAATTTGCTAATGCTTCTCTCTTGATGGGATTAGGATATGAATCAGACACTTTGGGGTAGCAAGTTACCATGGTGCAGTTGGTGGCATTACTGGCTGGGACACACATTCTTCCTGAGTGGTAGGTGGAGGTCAGTTAACCCCCAAAGTAAAAATTCCAGCTGTTGAACAGGCTTATTCTTAAAAAGTTATGGTTAATTTCTAGCTTGAATGATCTGTTTTCAGCTCACTCTCACATGATGCAGTGTTTCCATGCCAGGTCTGAGCACTCCAAATTTTCTCTTATATGACCTGTCATAACACAAAAGTTATGGTCAAGCCATTTATCTGATCTTTCTCTATTAACTGACATTTTTAAGTCTTCCTCTGCAGGGGCAGTATTTACATGACTTGAACAACATTTGTAAGCTGTATTTTCTAAAAACTTTGTCAGTGTTTCTGCTAAGTCATTATTTTGGATTAATTATCAGGAACATTTTGTCATTGTGCCATTACCATTTGTAAAACAGAGTAACACATGAAAATTAATGTATGAATGAAAATGTAAGTTAACATCAGACAGTAGCGCTGGTATACCCATTTGTTAAAATCAATGTGTATTAGGACCCTGAAAGTATCAGCAACAGCCATGAAAAGACATTACAGATAATCTGCAAAAGCAAAAGCAGAGCATAACCACATACTACTCTGCAATGTGAGGAACCTGCTAGACATCTGTTAGGTGCAAGTCAATTTAGACACCAACTTTTTCCTTGAATGCTGGCATACTGATATGCCATGCTCACTGGATCTAGGTTGTGTTCAGGAGGTATCAGAATATTTTTCTGTTTTGTCTTCAGCCCCCTCCCATGTCAACATCTGTGCAGCTACGTGGCTTGAGGGAATTGGTACTTTCTCTGATTCACAGCTAGTAAATCTGCTTCCTGGGCTTGTAGTGTTTACCTGCATACACTTACAGAACATGTCTTTTTAATCCTCCCTCCAAACTTGGAGAAGGAAAAACTGCACACATTAAACAGCTGATCAGCAACAATTAGGAAAATTAGAGGGTTGCTTGAACAGAGAGTTATCTGAGAGACCTCTATTAATCTCTATAGCATGATGAATTCAAATGCTTGGAGCTAGAAAGCAACAGAGAGGTTGCTAGCCATGTTCTTGAACATTCACCTGTTAAAAAACCCAGCATATTTGTTTGCTGTATTGGCAAACATTGGCCAGATACCATCTTATAAAGCAAAAGGAGAATTCTGAGGTATCCTTCTGTCAAATGACTTCAAAG
The DNA here is from genome assembly GCF_000690775.1 of Eurypyga helias. Lineage (NCBI taxonomy): Eukaryota > Metazoa > Chordata > Aves > Eurypygiformes > Eurypygidae > Eurypyga > Eurypyga helias. Next base: position 3,242 of record NW_010260662.1, read on the forward strand.
AAAAGCCTCTATGTATTAATGCATTTATTGACTTTTTGATCCTGAAACACAGCCTTTCTGTGCACACAAACAGAATACATACAGAGCTGTATGTCACAAAAATTACACTGGTGAAGGAGTTTGTAAAAATTGTTACTGATAACCTTCAAAATCTATTAATGCTATCACTAAATAAAGTCTCCAAAAAGTAGGGTTGGTGGACAAACCTCCCAGAGGCAATGGTTGGAGTGCACCCAGGACTTCTGAATACAGTGGTGGGAGACACTAATGACAGAGAGCCACTTTGCAGTGTTTGTCGCATAGGCAGAGAAGAATGGCTCCTGCCCTCCGAAAGGCTGGGGAAAGCACCTCCCTGGATCTCGTTGTAAGTGAGGAGCCCATCTTGGTTGGATGGCAAAGAGGATATATCCTGCAAAGGTTCCCTTAGGAACGCAGCATGGCCAAAGAATGGATGATTGCATTCACAGTCCAACCCCAAAGCAGGGGGAAAAGCTGCTTCAGGATCTCCTGCAAGTTGCAGGCAGACTGTAGGTACCTGTGGGATTGGGGAACAGATTCTTGCTGCTTTCTTCCAGTCAAGAAAGGATCAGACCTCCCCTGGTCTCCTGTGTATGGCAGATATAAGCATTTCTTCCCAGTTTCCTGATGCTTTCCTGGCTACGGAATGATGCTCTTCTCTTTCAAGTATAAGCTCAAGCCTCTCCAAGCCCGGCATCAACACAGCTGGAAGTTTTTTGCGAGACCTCTTATTCTGTGCTCTTTAATTCCTAAAACCCTAATAACACAGACACCAGTTTGTTCCTTGACCAGCGCAGACTCAATACAGAAATGATCATTCTTCCATTCCCCTGCAGTTGTCTCTCTCACTCTGGCACACTTCATTTCCCTTCCTAAGGCAGTACTACCTTCACACTGCTCACTGTCCGGCTGAGCACACCTATAGCCCAATAAACACTATCTTGAAAATGGAAAAATGTCTTGAAAACCCCAACTATCTTGAAATTTTTAGCCATTGTGACTTTCTTGATATGCTCCTTAATTTACATGTTCTGTGATGATAAAAGATACTCAGGCATCATGCAACCCTGCCAGGCTGCATCCACACCACAGACTCACTGCAGGACAGAAATGCAAGAGAATCCCTCACATAAGCAAAGTGTCATTAAGCTGGGTAGACAGGTACGATGCTCAAACACCAAAGCCTTCCCTCCCAAAGATCCATGCTCTTGAGGTCTTCCTGCTTTTGGAAGGAAAATCAAGTGTTGTAGGAGCTGAGACAATAAACTGAATGAAGGGCAAACCAATGCAGTGGTCCTTAGGCTAACAATGGGAGAAGTGTCAGCAGGGCACAGAGGGAGAAATCTTTGAAAGCATGAGCGGAAGTCAAGCAAATAGGGGAGCCTGCATGGCTGAATCCATTGAGCTGACATCCTGTTCACCCAAGAAGGCTTGCTGAGGGCAACCTTCAGAGCAGGACAGAACCAGCTGGAGAATGAGAGAGCTGAAACTCCTCCTAAAATGCACTCCTAGCATTGCCAACAATGGGCAATATTGGTCTTTTCTTCCCTTGATTGACCCTTAGGATTGCTCTCCACCCCAGTAAGAAGCAGTTTGTGCCCTTGAGGGCCAAGAAGCAGGACAGTGAGGGTCCCTGCACATGTGAGATACGAGTCTTCTGCTCTGACTGGACAGCATTACTTAATTACCGCTAAAGATACCAAACAGATACTGGTGCTAGTACATGCCATCTTGGGTGCTTTTAAACAGTGACCAAGAAACTGAACAGTTTTTGTCTTTCATTGGGATTTTGGGCTAGCCCCTGCATAAGTATCATATCAAAATTACAGCTTTATTTATCTGAAAACTAAGAAAGCGTGAAGGGGCATGAAAAAATTCAAGAACTGAAAACAATTCCCTCCATTGGGAGAATTAGAGAGCTCAGCTTGCCTGTCCTGTCAAAAAGGCTTATCCAAAGCTGAGCTGATTATAGTGTATATGCACCATTGTGAGGGGAAAATACATGGCATAGAAGAGTTTTTTAATCTAGGAGAGAAAGGTGTAAATGAATGGCCAGAATGCAAACACATATTTTCAGAGTTGAAGTAGGTGGTTCTGTTTAAAAGGGAAACTAGAATAAGGGAAGAGGCAGACAGTTGTCTTGCTCTCAGTCTCACACCACAGTCAGTGGAGGTCTGGACAAAACCTTAGTTGCGAAGATACTCTGTGTTGCCCAGGTCATGGACCAGAGCATCTTGTGCTCTGCTGTGTCTTACAGGGCCTACAGACCTGGAAACTTTCATGCAAGTGAAAATTCAGGTCATTTTTTTTAACCTGAAAAATTAAATTAATTATGCAGATCAATGTCATACAGTGAAAAGCATAAGTTTCTCTTCTGAGATCCAGTTCCAGCAGCTATACGCTGACTTCCAGTTGACACCTTAGAAGATTCAAGTAATTTTTTATGAGCTCAGGGTCTTCTTTCTTTGCATAAGAGAAAGGCTTTTGAATGAGCATGATACTCTTTTTTTCTCCTTTGATCTGTCTAATCAGATGAATTAATTGACTGTTAAAAATCGTAAAATTCAAGTCTCTTTCAGGATTTTCATAGAAAATCTGAATTATGTCACGAATCACCCCTAAGATCATAGCTTCATATACACCCCCCAGTGCCATGTGACTACCAACGCAGTATTGATTTCCTTTCATCTCAAAAACTGAAGTGATATTCATTGCCAAAATAAAAAGCTGTCTGAGTTATGAGAATGCACTGCCAGCAAGTTCCAGGATGAAGCATAGATATAAAAAAGAAAAAGTGGGGGAGGGGGTAGTGAAAGCATATGTGAAAAAGCTGCATATACTCTGTAAGAAGATATATATATTAAAATAAGGCTTTCATAATAAATCCATATAGGAGCCAAGGTGCATGCCATAATATCACCAGAAGGCCAGAGCTGGATGGACCTTGTCTCTGGTTTAGCTTAAAACAGCCCTGAGTGGTTGCCAGCCATGCCCCCTTGGATTTGTTTCTGCCCATTTTTCCCCAGGTAAAACCTTTCCTTTTGTCTCAGTGACTTAAGACTATACTCAGCATGGGTGCGCGGGTTGGGGGGAGGGGGAGGGGGAAAGGAGGGCAGGGAGGGACAGGATGAGAAAGGACAGGTTGTAAATACACAGACATTACATTGCCTCCCAAAAAATGCATAGGTATTTCACCCCTGCTGCTTTCAAAAGCTCTCTAATTGCCAAAAAGTGGCCATGCTCAGGCTCTTGAGTTTAGTGTATACCTCCCACTGAGTCTGGTGCTGCTATAACATTTTAACCTGAAAGATCAAGATGTGATTCACAGTGCTCACTCTCCAGGAAACTAGGCTCCCTGCAGTATAAATAGTAAAGGCAACAGTGTGCCTGCTATAAAGCAATCCAAAAAAAGGCAGAGCCTGCTCCTCTCTGTGGTCTGCCTAGGGAACAAGAGGGCAGAAGCTGTGAGCAGGAGATACTCTAAAACTGCCTACCCTTCTCCGGAGGTACACATCATGACTCAAATCCGTCCTTGATTTCATGTGGCCTGAACATGAAGCACAGAAACTCCTGTCTTTGCTTAACTTAGTGCCTTGTAACAAAAAAAGACATCTTTGAGTCCAAACAGGTCTGAATTCCTCAAAGAAAATAGTTCCCTCTGTCAGAGAAAGCCTTTTCTTCTAACACCACCCCAAGCTAGGTGAAACAGGCTTTTTCCTTTCAAAAGTCTTTCATTGCTTGCTGTGACATCGTCTAAGGCTGTCTGCCCTTTCCTGACAGAAAGAGGGGTCTCTGCCCAGGTCCTGTCTGCAGTAGATTGGCATCACATGTGCTCTCCCTCAACCAGCTGCCTCATTGCATTGCTAATGATTCCGAGTTGAATTTCTGCAGCAAATCTATTGCATTTCCATTAGCAAGACTGCAAATGATGAAAATGCTCATTTATATAATTCCAGCTCTGCATCACAATTAACCTGCTACTTAGCCTCCAGCAAGCCAAATTCTGCCTTCTCATCTGATGCTGAGAAAGTTCCCCAAGGCTCTCTGCAACCAAAAGTTAGGCACTGCAAATCTTAGGTGAGCTGCTGTGTGCATTTATTTGCAGTGCATGAGTAGGAAATAAAACATTTCACTTAAAAGTACAATAGATACTAAAGGATGAAAATTTCAGTCCTCTGCAGTGGAAATCCAAACCCTGGGTTTTGTTATGGCATCAATTTTTAATTAATTTTGCTAAAAAACTTACGATGCAGTACAGTCCCAGGCATCATTTTTAATAAAGAACAATGCCATATACTTCATACAGCTATTGTATTTTCTCTACACACATATGCATATGTATATAAATGAGATGGGAGACAATGCGAAGTTCCACATAGCATGAATATGTAACTTAGTGAAGTTTACAGAGTAAAAATAAAGCTTTTGAAAAGAAATACAAGCGCACGCTACTATTTTGCACTGAGAAATTCAGACTATTACTAAGAGAAAATACTTGAGGAAATAACTGCTTTTTCTCCATCATGCACGGCATACAGAAGAAAAACCACAACCAAGATGTATTTTTGAAAGCCATGAATTTGGGGTACTTGTCCACAAGAAAGAAACACAGGACCAATCAGTTCAGTCCTTCGCATGTTAAATAGAAGAACTGTTTCTATGCAAGCAACACATATTAAAAAGGAAGATGGTAAAGATACGGAAAGAAACAAAACAATAAATTTGTCTGAACAAACTGTGTGTTGTTGAGGGCATTTTAAAGACAGTGTCACTAAGCAGGCTGGAGAGAGGAAGTCTCAGTTACCACTTTAGAAGGCTTAATAGACCTAAACTCCCTAAAAATTACAGCATCTTATGCTCTCAATCAATCAGTCCCAATCCCACTTTACTCTGAGTGTTCTTGCCACAAGTATATACATCTATAAGCCACTATGACCTCTGGGACAGCAGAGAAAGAAGTGTTTCAGGGAAATACAGACTGGCTGGCTCAGTAGAGTGGCACTTGCTTCATTGCTGCTTGTTAATGGAGGCCCAGTTATGTCTCCAGGGTTTACTGAGATCAGCATCTCTTTATTATGTTCTTGAGTGAGGCTCAGGACTTGTCAGGTGTCTTAACTGTGATTAATTATAACTTCCCAGTGACAAGAAATTGTTAATTCACAGAACATGTCAAAGAAACATCATGGCTTTCAAAACGAGTTTTCATACCGTGCAGCAGATATTTAACTTAGAAACTGAATTGCAAGGTTAGTCTCCACTCATTGGAGAAAGAGCTACTCCTTCCAGATTTGGGCTGGGAATTGCCTAGGGGAGGACTCTTCCTTCATCCTGAACAGGAAGCAGAAGGCGGCCCAGCTTCCTAATGTAGGCATTTAAGTCAGGTGTCTGGAGCTAATCAGCATCAATACTGTATTGAAAGGGAGCAACAACTGCTTTAAGGTGATCTCCTCCTGCATCTTCAAGCTTTGGGGAAAAGCCATCTCCCTTGTGGCGCTGCCCTGCATGATAACAGTGAGCATGGGAAAGGCTGGTGTACATAGACTGTGCTGGTTCTCCCCTCCTGTACGTACAGCCCCCTGCAGGTCTCCAAGACATCCCCGACTCAACCCTACAGTGTTGTAATGGGGGACTTCAACAGCAAACCATGGGTCAGTGTTTCAAGAAAAAGAACAAACATCCTGTGAAGTTGCTATGCACAAACCCTCACAGTCCATAAATCAAAGCCTTCAGCTGTGCTGCTGTACCCGTCCCTCCAGTCTGCCACAGAGGTAAAACACAGACCTTCAAAAATCACTGTTAGAAGAATTTACTGTAGAAGAAAGGACATCAAATGCAGAGCTGAGAAGGAACAAGCAGAGGTGAAAGATGCAGAGAGAAATTGCAAGGAATATTTACAAGATTATACCAAAACAAGGGACAGGCTAGTTTTCTTTCCGATCCTTAGCTCTAAAATGAAATTCACCAGTGTGCCTGGGTAACTTCGGAGACCATTCCCTATGTAAATGACCACTACTAGTCCTCAGAGGCATTCTTTTAATACTTTTTTCACTGAGGATGAGAAAGCAGCAGCCTTTGCTGATGCTTGCCCAGCATACCTGAAGGTGCAGAAGTCAGAAACAGGAGAAGGGAGCAGCACCACCCTTTCTTTGCTTTCCTATGCTTCCCAGGTGAGGGCCAGCATAGGTGAGGTAGGGAGGAGCCCTGCATACCCCCGAAGGGCATGTACAGCTCTGGAGCCACATTCACCCACCCACCTCTGTGTGTTACAGCTCAGAGAAGTAGGGAGGATTAGATTTCAAAGACACGCAGCTGGACCATCCGTGCATGGCACCCAAGGTGGCCAGGGAAGCCGAAATCGGCAAGGGCTTAGAGACAGCACAGATGCCCTGACAGGAAGGCACATCCCCTGGACCCTGCTCTCTCTCAGGCCTTTTATTCTGCCCACAGGGAAACCCATTACAGCAAAGTCCTTGTGCTGAGGTTTATCTCCTGCCCTGCCTCTTGTGCACCCCATGGCACCTCACCACATCAGGAGAAATGTGACCCCAATGCCAAGGGCTCAGGCACCTCTGCTTCAGGGCAGAGCCCAAGCACAGCAGTGTTGCACTCCTTTGGTAGAGCTGTCACGCCAGACAGGCAACCAACCCCACATGGACCTTGGTGGGGGGTTTTGAGGGAAATCTGTTTAAATGGAAAGAGAAGGTGGTAAGACCTGTAAAGAAGGGGGTGGTTGGTTTGCAGATATATATATGCAGTTATTACAAAAATGTAGTTTTGACAGTACTACAGAGCCACATCTACTATCAGCTTGGGTGAAGGGTGAATTGTATTTAAAGGTAATGGTGTGGGAAGAAGTAAACTTTAGCTCACAAACTGTGTTAGCACTTTCACTATCTGAATGTCTTCTCAGAGGGAGGGAGATTCTAGGTTACTGTGTAATAGTATATCCTGCTTGTAATTAAATCTCTGGTGTAATTATGCCAAGATTGACATGCTCCCTAAATATGGGAATGCTTTAAAACCTTTTCTTTCTGTTTCAGCAAAGGAGAAAAGATATTACAACATTAAACAGAAACCAAACAGAAAGGAAGAGATTATTTCTGTATGGAAAAAGTGCAAAGTATAATAATAGGAGTGAGACCAGTCTTGAATCTAATGCACCAGACACAATTACTAGTATTGTCTCTCTTCTGCTTTGTCTCCCAGGCTCCAGGAGAAAGAAGAATCAATTAGCTCTCATCAGACTATGACCTTGAAGGATACAGCTTTAAGGGGAATATGCTGACTAAGACAGAAAAGTGAGGAGAAGACGAGAAAAAGATTTGGAAACTCATGGAAGGATCTGGTTCAGAAACAATACATCAGTAACAGAATATGAGATGTGTCAGTTCATTTTTATTTCTGCACTGGAAATAAATAAATAAAAAAAAACGCCAGCACAAAAGGGGCTTTCTGGGAACAAGTTACCTCACTCTGCCTGAAATGGAAAAAAGGACCCTGAGAGGCAAAAGAAGGGACAATCCAATTTGCAGATGCTACTTTCCAAGCCATCTCTCTGAGAATTTTATAGCTGTCAAAGGCATTCATAAAAAAAGTTATCACTGATGCAATGTCAACCTCTCCAACAAATCTTGCTCTACATAAAACACGACATGTTTAAAATGCAGCTGTTTCAAAAACCCCAAGTCAGTGCTTTTAGAGCTGTCCAAAAGGTTATTTTTGTGCCTCTTTGAATTCTTAGGCAGATCTTCTGTAGTGTACTTTACCAGCTATATTATCTTCTTTTGCAAGGAATTGCAGCCCCTTGCCATAATCAGAATTACGTGCCACAAAATAAATACTGTCTACACAATCTTTTCCCTCAGAGTAACCCAAACCTGACCTGCTGCCCATTCTCTCTCTTCAGTCTATATCTGTCTGGAAGTCTATAATGCCCTAAAACATGTTTATCTTAAGAAAATGAAGGCAACAGTAAAAAACCCCAACTCAACCCAGTCACCTAATTTCTGGACAACCATTTATTTCTCAGATGTGAGCAGATATGAATGCAGATAATGGCTTTTTGTTGGTGTCTGCTCAAAGAATTGCTTTTCTTCCCCAACTTTATTTCAGAGATAAACTTAGCAGGTTATTGACAAAGGCTTGCCTCACACTTTGAAATTCAAGATCTGGCTTTAGTTGCTTCTCCTCCTCACATGAAAGAGGCCATTTTGACTGGATGGTGGTCGCTGATCACTTTATGAAGTGAAAAGTGCTGTCAAATCTTTAATGTCACTTACGATATTTGCACAACCAAAAAAAAAATATTGCATCAGTAATAATAATAATAAAATCACTTAGTATAGTTCTATATAACTGTAACAGTGGTTAAGTGTCCCAATAATTCGAGTAATGTCTTATCTCCCACAGATAAAACTCCCTTTCATTTAGCTGCACAGCAGTATTTCCCTACTACACTTTTCCATAACAGAAGTCACTTTTAAACCAAAAGCTGGTTGTCACCCATTATCTAAACAAAAGGCAGCAGGATTTCTACAGGAATATTTAAACTTCTTTTTTTTCAGTGATTCTGGAATTATTATTCAGGACTGACTCTCAGCTGGAAGGAACTTCACTGAAATCACTGCAGTGATGCTCATTTTCACCAGCAAGCTGGTTTGCCCAAAATGTTACATTTAATCCAACTGCCACATATCTATAGTGAGTCCAGTCCTGATGAGGCTAAAACTCAGTGGCTAACTTCTGGTGACTTCAGGGCTCCAACCTGAGGTCCAGTATGTACCACCTACAAGGTGGCCATCCTGCGGCATTACAGGGAAGGCATGAGGGAGAATAAATGAGATGGGGTCCTGCAAGGCAATTTGCAAACAACAAAGTTGCGCATTCGGATCACTGTAGCTTTCCAAAGGAAACCTCAGTCCTGTGCTCTCCCCACAATGCTGTGCTGCCTTCTCTTTCACTAAAACTGCACAATTTTACACAGCTCAGAAATTACTGGCTTGATCTGCTCTGGATTTGATGGATTAAAATGATGAATGTCAAAGAAATTACACTTCAGCAATGCAGTATTTTGATGCTTTATGATTGCTATAGAGAAAATAATCCAGGTACCCTGGATCCCTGGGTATTTTTTGCTTTAAGAATGAGCAAAGACTAATTTGAAAACTGACCTCTTCTATATCAGCAAGAAAGCTTTCCTGAAATGCCCCAAGAAAGTCAACGAGGCAATGTCTGAGGAACAGGTTCAACAAGAATCAGCTGCTGAAGGAGAGGAAAGATGCAGAGATGTGTGCTATGCTCTCAAGAGAAAGGGAAAGATCATAACGTAACTGCTAAATCAATATATCCCAGTCTCTAACTGCTTCAAATACACTGTCACTCTGTCCCACTGTTCTCCCTGACTGTTTCAGGAGGATGACAGGGATGTTTACCGGCAACAGACTTCAGGAAGGAGGTAGCAGAAGTGCTCTGCAGGCAAGGCAAAGAAAATGAATACACATGGAAGATCCAGCACAGAGCACAAATTAAATTTATATGAAAAATATGCTGATAGATCATGTGGAATAGCTATCAGATAAAGTCCTTGAAGTAAATCACACACTTCCTTACAAGTGGATGCAGAGAAAAGGGTGATACTGGAGCTTACAAAGTCCCAAATGAAGTTGTCTTCATTGCCATGTACACCTCAGAACTAAGTTCAGAGGCCCCCAAGTGCTCTACTCAGAAGGTAACCCATGATATACCCATTTTAGTATATTTAAGGCTTACATGTAAATCACATGTCCTCCTCAGCAGCAGCTGCAGAACAGTTAAGCGCTTTTGGAGGGTTGGGTTTTTTGTTTGTTTGTTTGTTTTTTGTTGTGGGTGGTTCTTTTTGGAGGGGGTTGTTGGGGGTTTTTTTGATGGAAGGGAAAACAAAGAAACACACAGCTTCTACTTACAAAGTTTTGGAGCAGTTTGGAGATTGGTTTCTGTCGCTTGTGCCTGAGATGCTGTGGTAGGCTCCAGGGCGGGTGGTGACAGCGAAGGTGCGGCAGAAGACAAGAACCCAACATCTAGGATGCGGTTATACAGAGAAGGCTGGAGGAATGGTTTGGAGGGCACGAGTGAGCTGTCCGTTTGCACTGTCACTTCAGCCTTGCCCTTGGTGCTAGGTACAGGGAAAGGTGAGGCATATACCTCCGAAGGCACCCAGGCAGAGAGAGCTGTAGGATCCACAGCGGTCTTTGGGTCTTGTCCTATCCTCCCAGGGTCAAGGTGGGTAGGAGAGTCATACTCAAAAATCTTGTCCACAAAGACCCACTTGAGGCCAGCAATGCAGAGGCAAAGGCTGAGCAGGCAAGCCAGGATAGGGGCGATGCAGATCTTTTCAGAGTTGAGGCAGCCCTTCAGTCGCTCTGCCTCCAGACACACACAGCAGGTTGCAGCAAGGCCTGCTATCCCCTGGACCCTCCTGTCCTCTCTTTGGGTCCCCGGCATGTTGTCCTCAACTGGGAGCCCATCGAGGGACGCGTCAGGGCTCAGCTGAGCTGAGGAGCTTGGGAAAGTGTCAGCAGCTACTTCAGACATGTTTAAGCATCAGCTCTCAAACAGCTCACCTCCAAAAGACCTTAACTCTATCACAGTCCATTACTGTGAGACACAGACAAAAAGAGATGGTAGTAAAAGTCACAGGGGTATGCAAAAATCACAGAGTCGGAGTCAACAGAAGGTCTGAGCTCAGCAACATCATCCAAACTGGGAGAGGAGTAACGTGCAGGAAGAATGAGACTCCCCCTCTTCCCCCCCTGCCCTGAGCCCTCTGTCGCTCTCTCTGCCTCTCAGAAACAGAGCAGCTTCACAATTACTGAGCTCCAGTTTGCTGGCCACTTTTATAATTCCTTAAACGCCTCTCAAGCAATTCCAGTTCTTCCGCAGGAGGGAAGAAACATCCCCCCAAAAGCAAGCACAACAAAACAAAACAGGAGGAAAGAGGGTGATGGAGAGAAAGCAAGCCACAAACACTGAAAAACTGATGGATTAAGTGAACCAATAGCCCAGAGCGAAAGGCAAGATTCTCACCTTGAGCATCTGAGGCTGGTATCTGCTTAGACGAGGAAAAGAATTGTCATGCAGTAGAAGGAGCAAAAGCAAAATCTGTAATAACAGCGGCAGAAGTGACAGTAGCAGCAGCATCCTGTCGTGTTACAGCGGCGGCTGAAAGAGGCTGAATCATTACAGAGCAGCAGGTGCTCCCCCTCTGAGCATCACTGCAAACAATATCATTACACGGAGGTTTGAAAGGAAGAGCGATGCCAAGACGATGGTAACTCCCTTCCTCTCCCCTCCCTCTTTGTCCTTCTTGAGCGCTCATTCACTTTCGTCCTTCTCCCCCCACCCAACCCAACCCAC
>NW_010260663.1:0-620 GCF_000690775.1 Eurypyga helias
CTATGATTCTATGATTCTATAGAAGAGTTTCCTTCTTAGTCCTTCTCCATTCTGTCTACTTGACACGTGATAGATTTAAATATGGAGCATATATATCATTCTTACTTGCAATTTAAAAGGAAGTACAAGACTAGAAGAAAAAAAAATATAAAAGCTGTGATAGTGTTGTAAGACAGAGCAGGAAATAGAATAATAATAAATTGTATTGTGGGAATCAAAGTAATTGTCTTATGAGAGTAAGAGAGATCAATCCCCCCTAGCTGCTTTTTTTTTTTTTAAATCAAATTTAGCCTATTTCAAATGCCCTGAAACATTTGTTTAAATTAACTTTTTGACTCTCTGCCAAACATTTGCCTTTTATCTCCAACATTATCAGCTTTCTAGTTAAATATGACCATAAACAGAAATATCACCATCTGTGGCAATGTCATTCATGTTAAAGATATTGTCAGAAAGGATGTGGAAAGATTCTCTCATTCTCATGTAATAGTCCAATATTATGGGGGTTAAGTCATGCACTAGGGTGAGAAAAAAACTCTTCTTCCAGATTCAAATTTTTAATCTTGGTTTGCAACTTCCATAATGTATTTCAGGATTTTTAGGGTGGCAATCATGTTTTC
>NW_010260664.1:0-12797 GCF_000690775.1 Eurypyga helias
AGCTTGGGGTTTTATGTATAAAAACCCCAAGCTAATTGAATTGAAACTTAAAGATCAGCTTTTCTTGTGTATAACCCAGCAGGCAAGGTGGGCAAGCCAATCTCTTGCCACTTCAGGCATCATGTCCTATAGCAGTGTTGTACAGATTTAAGTCCTGAGTAGCAGCGGAGTAGTGTGGCCCAGTTACACACCATATTTTCCCTGGCACATGCACTGTCTTTAATTCGCAGAAAACCTTTCTTTTTCCTCTTATTTGTGCATTTTGTTTGGCTATTTTTTGGGTTTGTTTGGTTTTTTTTTTAATAAATTATTCATAAGACTTCAGGTCTATTCCCTAATATTCATGAGCCATAGCCAGGTGTTACAGGCCTCCTGTGTCCATGTCTGTACTGATCCACTACCCTGACTTCTACGGTGTACTCCTATAATTGACTGTGAGGGAGGAGGTGCTCCTTCCACTTGCTTTTTTGAGGCAGGCACAAAAATACTTGTGCACTTGGTACATTTTTGTATCTTCCTTCTGCTTGTGAAAGGCAGCTCTCCATCTGTGTCCTGGCAGGATTCAAGCAGGTAGTAGGTTAATATGTGTTCTCAGTGCTAGTGAGGAGCCCTGTCATGCATGCTTGGGTTTTTTTAATGCATGTGGAGACCTTAAAGGAGGCTTGCGTGCTTAGGAGGATGTTGCCAAGTGATTTACTGGGTGCAAGAATTCCCAGTAGCAATTAAAGTGAAACAGAAAAAGATGCTTCTACCCTGATTTTTTTTAGAAAAGAGCATCTAGTTCAATTGTAACAGCTATTTTAAATTAGGAGGAAAATACCGTGCTCTCTGGAAGACTCAGCCCATATTCCCTGCATAGGATGTGCTGCTGGATATCGTCCCTTTCCAGGCACATGGTCCGTTTGTTAGTGGTGCCACTGAGGAAGCTGAGAGCAATGAGTTGAGGTAGCTTTTTTCACCACTGCTGGGAAGCTTTGAGACAACTCTGGGTCCTTGACCTGCCCAGGAACCAGGGGACAGTCAACCCAGCTAAAAATAGAAACAAACAGAAAAACCTTTTTGATCCAAGTTCCTCTGTCCCAGGGTAAACGCCTTGTAGGAGAAGTCAGCGAAGAGTGTCTGCTCGTGTGTGTAGTGATTTGCAGGTGCTGATGGGATTAAAATCTTCGCTACTTTAGAAGAGATCTAGGTTTCCAGTTTGATTTGGCGTCAGATTATTGACTGCTCATGGCAAGATGTTTGCCTCCTGTTTGCATGGGGGGCTGCAAACACCAGTGGTTGTAACGTTATTTATGTCATTTATGTCATTTGTTTGCTTTTATTCTGCCCTCACCGATGTGCATCCTGGCTGTCAGCGTAAAAAGAAATCCAACTGGACGTGACAGTACTTGGGGTTATTTGAGGAATTATTGACCGCTCACGGCGAGATGTTTGCCTCCTGTTTGTTACACAGGGGGCTGCAAACACCAGTGGTTGTAACATTATTTATGTCATTTATGTCATTTGTTTGCTTTTATTCTGCCCTCACCAATGTGCATCCTGGCTGTCAGCGTAAAAAGAAATCCAACTGGACGTGACAGTACTTGGGGTTATTTGAGGAAGGCTGTGCAGGGGTGAAAAGACTTTTCTGTGCATTCAGGTCAGGTGGAGGTTTGGATAGAGAAAAAGGAATGCTCAGAGTGAACAGTTAGACCTTTCTGCTTGTGTCCTTTTATGATTCATTTGGTTCATGAAAGGTTTGGGTGCCTTTGAAGTGCCTGCAGCGTGAGGGGAGCTCGCTTTCCCTGCCTTTGGAAGTGAGCAGGAGGGAGCAAGGGGGAGGTCATCTCTCCCCAGCAAAGCAGGGCTGTGAAGAGAAGGGTATAAACAGAGAGGGCTGGGCCCGTTTGAAGTCTTTACTGCGCTGCATGAGATATTTGAAATTCAGGCAAAAGGCTATGTTGGTAGTAAATTTGGAGGGTCGAGGAGCAAGGGCCCAAGTAAAAACTGGACTGCACAGCTGGGGAAGGCAGAAGGACTGTGCCTGCTGTTGGGACGGCAGGCTGGCACTTGCAGGTTGGTGCAGGACCAGGATGGAGTGAATTTCTGGTTTGTGGACATTTTCACAGAAGGCTGTTTCTACACACCACTGTTTCTAAAGGGTTTTTTCCCCCTTTTTTAGTTTTTCTTTTTTTTTTTTCCCTTTCATTTAGGGGGTGGTGTGGGTCATACAGGAAATTTCATTTGAGTACAATGAAAGGAGCCCACAGACTTGTTGTTAAAATGGGTGAGAGAGATGTAGAAGTTAAAAAATCACTCCCCTGTACTGGCTTTCATCAAGCCAGTGATAAATGGGTCTTGCATTCCTACTGGGCCAGGTTTGAAACCAACAGCTCAGCGGTGAGGGCAGGGAAAGAAAAGCCAGCTAAGCAAAACAGTGCAGCTGACACCCTCAGAGAGGCTCAGCTATTTACTGCTTTTCTGTTATTTGTGTACAGACACCTAAAAGTAACCGCTGCAGATGCCCTGCTTCATTTTCTTCTATTGAATGTATTACTAAGAACTGGAAGGGGTGGGGAAAAAAAGTTGCTCTCTTCTCATTTGAAGCTGGATCATCTTAGCACTTCAATCCATTGCATCCTTCCCCTTTCCTTTCTCCTCGCAGCAATATCCGTTGCTTCAAGATCGACCAGCCCTCGGCCGGTGATGCTTCGGGAGCGCCGGCGGTGTGGAGTCACGGTTACACGGAAGCCTCGGGCGTCAAGAACAAGTACGACCTGGCGTGGGTTATATCGTAGGAGCATCCGAGCAGCGTAGCGCCTCTGCTCTGATACAAAGAAACCCTTCTTCCAGTGAAAGTTTTGGGGGCGTTTTGGGCCTCACGGAGGTAGAGGCCATGCCATGACTCTCTGTTTGTATACTGGGCCCCTGCCTGGCTCCCCGCTTCGGTCTTTGTTAGGGAAGTTGCTAAGATACAAGTGTAGCCGACAGGTTTTGTCTGTGCAAGACTCTGTACTTGCAAAATCTCTGCGTGTTTAAAAGCATTTTCCTCTTTGCAAAAGCTGCTTTATCTTCCACCAAAGGATGTTTACCAAGCAAATCGGAGATACTAAAGGAAGAGGCAGAATGGCCAAAACTCTGAATATTCATAGTGTGCAGAGCTCCTGTGACTAAGGCAGCACTTGACAAATAAAGTGCCGAGAGCCTGCTAGTCTCTGCGTTGCTGGCAATGTGATGAGTCTTTCTTTGTTCCTTAAATACCTTTTTAGAAATCTTCTGCTACCTAGGTTTCCATAGCAAGTGCCAGCAGGCCTCTGCTTACTGTTAACTGATGGAAGGCGCAGCTTGGTCATCAGCGTGTTAAATCACAAGGATGGCTTTTGGAGGAGCGAGTGCACTTTAAACTGATGTTGCTTCAGAGATACTTTCCCCCCCTTTCTATAAATAAGGGACTTGTTCATGTGCTGAAAAGGAGGAAGAATCCTTAGGGCTTGGCTTGAACTTCCAGTATAGTTCTCTCCCCATCTGAGTGCTGTTGATGGGCCTGAGACTTCTCCACACCCCACAAAGCAATCCCGAAATGCCTGTGAACTAGCTGTCAGACTGGGCTGCATCGTGCTGGTCAGAATGCCAAGGTGAGAAACTAGCAGTGGGTAACGACCTCGGTGTTCTCTTCTTCTGCTTTTTCACTAGGCTGTGTGTGGCAGCGCTCTCGGCCAATAACTTCTGTGACAACCGGGAGGCGCTTTACGGTGTTTTTGATGGCGACCGCAACGTGGAGGTGCCGTATCTGCTGCAGTGCACCATGAGCGACATCTTAGCGGAAGAGCTGCAGAAAACAAAAAATGAGGAGGAATACATGATCAACACTTTCACTGTTATGCAGAGGTGAGTCTTGGATCTGAAGCCTTTTTACCTTGCTGTGTGCTCCCTGGGCAGTTTGTTTGCTTTTGAGTCAGGCGCCTGCTCTTCTTGCTTCAAAAAAATGCGAGAGAGGGGGAAAAGGCCTTGATATCTGGCTACGGTGTTTGCTATTATTATTTTGTGAACATCGCGCTCTGTTCTTTTCAGGTATGGGGAGAAAAACCCCAAGGTCTCCCACCCAAACGAGAAAAAACCCCACCACCTGCAGAGTTATGCAATGCTCATGACTTAGTGGTGGGCGGAGGTTCACTCTTTTCTGGTACCTTCTTTAAGTCTTAACGATGCACATCGGCCGTAACCGTGTCCGTAGTATGGATCTCCTGATCATCTTTTAAACCCCTTTACTACTACTGGCTGCAAAGCCTGGACCGATCCTTTCTGTTTCTCTGTACCAATTCAGGTTATTTAAGGCTACCCAAATACTTAAAATATTTAGTCTGACTCCTTAAAAACATCTACCTCCTGTCATCCCTTTGGCCTTAGAATATGATTGGAGCAGGACCCATCCAAAGGGATGGCGGAGCGATAGCTATGAGTGTAGTAGTAGCTCTGTGTAGCGGTTTGGAAACCTGCGTGCAGGCTGTTCTTGACAGGAGAAAAGAAATTGTGCCCGGGGAGACAGCGAGGGAAGGAGGAGTACGAAGGGAATTGAACAAAGGAGAACGAAGAGGTCAGGGAAACAAAGGGGAAAGCAAATAAGCAGCTTAGAGACTAAGGAAATGGATCGAGTTAAAAGCAGTGTTGCGGATGATCGTTCGATTGCTGCACCATTGGAAAGGCAAAATACTCAGGTTCTGGTATCTGGGAAGGAGACGGAAGCAGTAGGGTGGGTATCGAACCTTACAAACGCAACAGAGAGAACATTTCCTGCCCACAAATGCTTGTAACAGCGCCTCAGGCCAGGAGCTGAGAAGGTGGTTGCCATATACTTAAAATACACAAAAATAATAACAAATCTGAGTATCGAAAGTACTTAAGAGGTTTTGTTTACTACTAATGCAATTTCACAGGAACGTGGCATTCCTACAAAAAGCTGCCTTTTATTTTTTTCTTTTGGTCTCGAGTCAAACTAAGCCAACTGCTTCTTTGCCGAACTGGAAAAGGTCTTCATTCCACTTGCATTTAACCATTTGCCGAGGAGCATTACAGACGGTACGCGGCGCTCCTGAAGCACGTTCTTAAAAAGGAAAATAACAAAGGGCGCTGAAGCGTCGTTACAATCTTCATTGTGCCTTCTCTCCCCAGATTTTTCAGTCAGAAGTTCTTGCCAGCTGTACCTGGCCTTAATATAAATTTCAGGAACCCCTATAATTACCTTTCTAATTACTGTCATTCCTAATTACTACAGGAGAATGCCCTGATAAACAAGACACTTGGAAGGATGGATGTTGTTTCGCAATCAAGTACTGACAGGAACTTAGATTCTAGTGACAGGGTTCTGAAAACCTCAGTTTTATTCATACTTTTGTCTCTGACTCCTGCTAAAACAGCAGCCTCCTATGTATGTAAGAACCTATTCAACAGGTTAGCAACTGGCAGGGTAAATGAAAAGTGTGCCTTCTGACAGTGGAGTTAAGAGCCACTGTGCGTTTTGGTCATCATGTGATGCTTTAAAAGCATTATTCTGAAGGCATCGCAAAATAGGGGATCTCTGCCCTTCTCTTTTTGCTCAAAATAGAGTTTTTACAGTTAAAATCAGTATTTTTATAGCAAAATCTGTAGCTTCAGAAGCCAAAGAACCAGCTGTATAATATGAAGCCCCTTTTTAAGCTCTACCTGTACTCATTTAATAGTCCTCCGTACTTTTCTAACCCTCTGTTTCCCTCAATCTGACCTTTAAACAAATGCCCTTAAGCTGCGGAGGAAGACACAGCTGTGCACCTTGTAAAAGCACAAAGATTCTTTGGTTTGTTGTGCTCTCAAATGGAGCAGATTTGAGTATCTGCATACGTGTAAATAGCACACTGCCTGGAAGCTGCACGTGCTTTCTCTGCAGCGCTGCCGTCGTGTCACAGCCTTCCGCGGAGATTTCTGTTTCTGTCCCAGGGATCCAACAGTCAGTGCCTGTGGCTGCAGAACAGCGGCTGTTTCTCAGTCGTACCCGTAATGCTTGTTTTCCAATTAAGGAACAATCATCGTTTTGTTTAAATTCCAGGAAACTTGGAACAGCTGGACAGAAACTTGGAGGCTCTGCTGTCCTTTGCCATATAAAACACGATCCCATGGACCCTGGTGGATGCTTCACGCTGACCTCAGCAAACGTGGGGAAGTGCCAAACCGTTCTCTGCCGGAATGGGAAACCTCTGCCTTTGTCCAGGTGTTACGCGATGAGCTGTGAAGAAGAGCTGAAGAGGATTAAGCAGCACAAGGCCATTATCACGGAGGTTAGAGAACAGTTAGGGACTGTTGCAACTTGCTGCTGCCTTGGAGAGTGTTTGCACAGCGGTGCGTGGAATTCCATGCCAATAGTAGTAACCTCAAAGAGGTAGCGCTCATGGTATGGTTCCAGGGTTGCACTTTTCCTTTCAGGGTGATTCATAGCATGCGGTCGAGTTGCTTTTCCCTCCCATTGCCATGCTGGATGTTGGTTAGCTTCGGAGTGAGCAGCTGGGAGTGTGTTGGCCTTGAAACAGGAGAGCAGGCACCCTCCTCCTAATGGGGTGAGGATTGGCCGTGCTGGAGCTGTCAGGAAGAACCTCTCCAATGGAAAAGGATGAGAGGGCAGAGCACTTGGAGCAATGCCGTCCTTCCCTTAGGAGACTCCTTGCTCCTGGCAGACTGACTTTGCTGTCTGAGCTCCAGCATTCGCAGAGTTGCCCTTTGACAGGTGGCTCTGGAAGAGAGCACTTGCCCGAAAGAAAAACCCATCCTGGGCTCAGCTGAACCACGAGAGAGGAGAAGACTCTTTGTTCCCTTCGTACAAGCTTGAAGCCACCGCTGTCAGTTTCGCTTTGCCTTGTGCGACGCGCGCGCAGGGACAGATAAACACCGAATCCTCCTAATGGCAGAGGAAAGGGCCCGTGAGCAGGGGGTGCGCGTGTGTGTAGGGGGGTGCACGTGGGGGTGTGGAGTAAGTCACGTGCCTGTCGACCTTGCCAGGGAAAGGTGACGACTGGGATCTCAAACGTGGTAGGTTGGAAGGGAGTCGCTCCAACGTAGCATGCATCACCGCGGCACGCTCGCCGTGTTGTTCCGTAGAGGGAAAGGGACAGTTCTGCGCTGCATCTCAGGATGACTCACTGATTTTGTGCACGTTTGATGGCTTATCACTGCTGTCAGCCTTCTAATGGGGAAGTTAACAAGCCGACAAGGTTTTTGTTTTTTGTTTTTTTTTTTTTAACTGAGTGTTTTTGAAGGGGAAGCTTTTTTTTTAGTCTTGGTTCGCTTTCCTGTGGTTATCTGCTTTATAATAACCACTGCAGCCATCAGCTGGACCAAATGCGTGTAAATCCTCACCCTTGTTGTTCTCGAACACACAATTAGCAGGGTGCAGCTCTCCCCAGCAGGCTGACAGATAGCCAGGCTTGCTGTTTCAGACACTTGCTCTGCTGTTCTGGCATCTTGGATTCTAACCAGGATTTGGACGTGGCTGGGATTTACTTCTCAAATCCATCCATTTTTACTGATGTTTTTCTCTGTAGATATTACTCCTCCTCCCCCTGGAAATGTCGTATCTAAGTGGAAGCGTAATAAGTAATTGGGGCATGTAAAACCATCTCACTACAACTCAGCTGGCTGAGAAATGCAGACTTGCTCTCTGCTGCGTTTGCCTTGCACGCTTCCTTTACAGTCTTGTTTTGTTTTTTTGAAATGAACTTTGGTTTCCAAAGTGATGAGCCAAGACGAAACCAACGATTGTTACAGCTGCAAGCGAAGAGCCCTAACTGAATGACCTGCCCCTGCATCAAGCGGGGCTGTGTGTGGCTTCGCCCTGCGTACAGCCAGATACCGTGGGCGGAGGAGGGATAAGTCTGACTCACTGGTAAAACATTAGTCCAGTTGGCTCTCGCAGCTGCAGGAGCGGAATAGATGGCTCTTTGTTGCAGACTTCTGCTTTGTTGGCCTGTGCATAGGTGATGCTGATGACACATCGGCAGGGTGCGGGAGGCGTAGCGCAGCATTGCAAACCAGCCATTGCTGTGCTCTCATCCCAGCTCTGTCACCTCCTTGCAGGTCGCTCCGCTTTTCCAACTTCGTGTCTGTAAATGTGGCAGCGTTAGGGGTACAGCAAAGATGGCCATCGGGAGACACGGGTGCTGTGCGTCTCTCTCTGCTCCGTTTCCAATTTCCTGTCCTTTCTCATTACAGGACGGCAAAGTGAATGGTGTGACGGATTCAACAAGAATCTTGGGTTACACCTTCCTTCACCCAAGCGTTGTGCCGCGTCCTCACGTCCAATCCATCACCTTAACCCCGCAAGATGAGTTCTTCATTCTGGGAAGCAAGGGGCTGTGGGACAGCCTCTCGATGGATGAAGCAGTGGAGGCAGTCAGGAACGTGCCCGACGCGTTGGCAGCCGCGAAGAAGCTTTGCACTTTGGCCCAGAGTTACGGCTGCAACGACAGCATCAGCGCTGTCGTGGTTCAGCTCAACGTGACGGAGGACAGCTTCTGCTGCTGTGAACTTAATGGGGTCCCACCCCCCAGCCCAGGCATTTTCCCCCAGTCTGTCAACGTGGTCATCAAGGACAGGCCGACGGATGCGCTCGGGATGCCATCTTCGAGCAGCGGCATGGCTTCGGAGATCAGCAGCGAGATCTCCACCTCCGAAATGAGCAGTGAGGTCGGCTCCACGGGCTCTGACGAGCCGCCCCCGGTAACAGCCCGGCCTACCCGGGGGAGCAGCGCTGCATGCTCCACCCCATCTGCCTGTCCAATTCTTTCCAACGGCAGCTCTCCAGCGCCACCTTCTCCAGCGCCTTCTCCGACAACGGCCTTGACAGCGATGACGAGGAGCCGATCGAGGGGGTGTTCACCAATGGCAGCCGCGTGGAAGTGGAGGTGGACATCCACTGCAGCCGAGTGAAGGAGAAGCAGCTTCTCCACGTGCCGGTGGAAGCCAGCGACGAAGGTATCGTCATCAGTGCCAACGAAGACGAGACCGGCCTTCCCAGGAAAGCTGAATATTCTGCCACGGGCACAATCGGGCGCCGGCGGGGCAATGGTTCCGTGGCGCCACACGAGAGGAGCCATAACTTAATTGAAGTTGCGACGGATGCACCGCTCAGAAAAACGGGGGGCTACTTTGCTGCTCCAGCGCAGCCCGATCCCGACGACCAGTTCATCATCCCACCAGAGCTGGAAGAAGAAGTCAAGGAGATTATGAAGCAGCACCAGGAACAACAACAGCAGCAGCAGCAGCGGCAGTACCCGATGGACCACCTGGCAGACTATTACGACACACCGCTATGACCCACTCTATTTACTGCTCAGAAATGAGCTAGCTAACGTGGAGACTTGAGTGTGGGACCCAGTGGGCTCGCATTACAGCAGGGGTTTTCCTTATCCTTTTCCTTTATATACTTCCTTTTCCTTATCCTGCCACTACAGATAACTGCAGCTTTTCAGTTTGTTAGGTTTAATATTCATTGACTTTCTTCTAGAGACGCTTGACCGGTAAAGTTTAAAATAGTTAACCTTCCCTTAACATATCAAGTGTAAAAACAAACAAAAACAAACAAACAAAAAATCTAAAGAAATAATAAAAAGGTTTAATATATTGCTGAGAAACAGATGATGATGTAATATTTTTTAAAAAGGCTTGTTTGTTTTGTTTGAAAAGCAGGGCAGTAGCCAGTGCTAAATGATTTAAGTAATATTGTAATACTGTATTTCTTCGAGAGAAAAGGCTTTTTTTGGTCTTGAAAATGATAGACATTTGTAGAATATGGAGACTAACTCCTAGGAGTTGCTTTTACTCTTTCAGGTGACTTAAGTCACTGAGATTCACTAATTTTCTCTGAGAGAACAGTTGATTGGGGAATTCCTGTAAATAGCTCAGTGTTGTATAGTGACGCTTCCATGTTTTGTAGCCTTGGCATTAAGGACACAACCCGAAAAATCGATCCGTTTTTTTCTTAAGCGACTCTCTGGGCCATCCGTGGTCGCCGAGCGTAGCGGACCGAGCGGCTGCGTACGAGGTAGCAGGAGCCGAGGTGGCGTTAGGCCGTTTAAAGCAACCCACTTTTTCCTCCAGCCTCTTTCTTTCCTTGCTTTCACAGACACGTTTCGTTTGTGTTCCTTACTGCTGCCACAACCAGCATGATTGTATAGAGCTCATTTCCTGTAGGACATTTACATACCGAGAGTTATATTAAAGCCGAATGCACAGATGAACATGTCATAATTTTTGTTATAATAAATATGAAATTTACACCCGATGTCTGCTTTCCTGCCCGAATAGCTGAGCGCCGGCGCTTTTCCTCCTTGCGGTGGTCCCTCAGCGTGTTCGGCTCCATCACGTTTATACAGTAACGGCAGAAGCTCACGTGTCCTTTTAGAATTTAAAGGCCATGCAAAATGGCCTTTAAAAGATACGACACAACTCTCTGAAGAATTGACCTGTTCCTTCTTTCTTTCTGGCTGCTAATTCAGCACTGCTGATTGGTTCTTTGCCACAACATTGATAAGGCCAGAAGACCGAAGAGGAGCGGTGCTCCGGCTCTGTCCCACTGGGCCTGAGTAACTGAAGATAGAAAGAGATGATGAAGGGATAAGGCGGGCTAAGAAAAGGGAGAAAGAAAACACTGGATACGGAGAGAAGAGGGGGAAAACAGGAGAAGGTGAGAAAGTGAAGTCAAAGCTCCTCAGGTAAATTCAGATTTGCTGGGATGTGTCGAGTGAACACGAGTTCAATGGCAGTTTGACTTTGGTAGCAAAAGGGCGGTTTTGGTTATTCCTGTGGGAAAGGAGCAGCACCCTTTTTCAATATTGCCTCCAACCAACTGCTACTTCACGGGGTCATAGAATGGTTTGGTTTGGAAGGGACCTTAAAGATCATCTTGTCGCTCTTCAGAAAGCTGGATTAGTGTGTGATCGTGACAGTGTCTTGCTCCTGCTTGACATTTGGTCTGTATCGTGGGAGAGGCCTGCGGTAAGAGGCTCTTGTCCTTACTCTGCTGTAGGGTGAGATAGCCAAGTTGGGGCAGGATTGCTGTTAATGAGATTTTGAGCTGCTTTTCTTTAAATGAGAGTATCAGCAGAGGAGAAACACGACAACGCCTGGTTTGTAACGTGTTCGTGGCGCTGCCTACTGCAGATCTAGAATGCTGTACTTTATTGTAATTTGAGCTTCAAAAATGCCTCTTTCTTAAAGCAAACTTATTAAATAACGTATTTAAAAAACCAGAAAGTTTATGGTTTATTAGCTAGTAACCCTTAGGTGTTCTTTGGTAAGCGGTTTGTATACTCCAGATTTTGTTAAATGATTAATTTTCCTTGGTGTCCTCAGAAAGTATTTTTTCCCGTTTTGTTCGGATGTTGCTTCAGGCTGAAGGTGATGACTAGCGAGGACAAATGATTAGAAGTTTGGGGTTTCCTGAGCAAGCTGGAAAATTCTCTGTGCCTTAAAAAAAAAAAGGCAATTCTCTTCCACGTAGCACCCGCTGCCAGCAGAGGAGTCGCCTTGCTGCCGCCGTCTGCTGTCTCTGTCCGTGATCGGGCGCCCCCCGTATACCGTACATGTGGTACTCCAAAGAGGGGAGCAGAGGTCAGAGTAGGGACAGAAGAGGAACCGTTTCATATGAGCTAAACCTCAGCCCAGCACTGAGACCCTGCTGTACCCTTTTCTCGTGGGAGTAGGAGTACTGCACGCAGGCTGCATAAAGATCTTCCCTTCTTTTAAGGGACAAACTCCAAGAACCCGCCAGCCCTCGTGGCATTGGCAGCTTACGGGCAGTTGGTGCGGTTTCTCTGCTTGTGCCCTTACCTTGACCTAGGTGGTCAAAAGTGACAGCCCGCCAAAGCCCGACGCTTCCAGCGTGGTACCTTTTCCAAAGGTAACAGCTGTATGCTGGGGGTGGGGCTTCTGTAGCATCAAAGCGACAGGGTTTTGGCTGAGGAGCTGTACCTTTGGATTTCTGGGCTGTCTGAAGAAGACATTTGTTGTAGTAGCCCTTTTTAACCGTTCGTGATGTGAAGGATTGATGCGTTCATAGGGGCAACCGTCCCTTTATGGGGCTTTCCGTACCGTGCTGAAGTAGATCCGTAGGCTTGGGCTGGGGGCATCTTTGGAAAGTTTAGCATTTACTTTTAAACAAGGGCAAAGTGTATTATATAAAGGTTGTGGCTTTAAACCGGCACGTGGAAAACAAGGTACAGTTCTTGTAACTCGTGGCTTTTCTGGACACCGCTGTCCCCCTTCACACATGGGGGTCGGTATGTTCTTGCCTCGTGAGGACTGAGGCTGAAGTCCTGGATTTCCTCGAGGCACGTTACTGTCGTACGTGGGTTTATGATTAACGTGCACGGTAGATTTTACACAATTTTGACCTACTGGGAACTGTGTGACTCGAACAGAGAAGTGGATTTGTTTGCAGAACTTGACGGCTGTGGCGGGGGCAAAGGTTGGGGGCTAGGAAGTCAGGCTTTCGACCGGGGAAAACGTAGAGCCACGTTACCTTTGTAATCAAACCGCTCGTGTCCTTTGAAGCTTGCCGACAGCCGTAGCTGAGACGAGCAGAAATGCACGGACAGGAGGAGGTAGATGGCTGGGGGCAGGAAAATGAACATATTCACGTTATTTCCTGGAAGATAATTTTAAATAGGAAGCGATGATGGTATTGCAAAGTCACCGAGTTGCTTATGTGCTTGTAAACGCTAGCCCGTTTTTGTGGCGTAAAGGCCTTTTTCCTCGCTTTCTGCCATAGCGCTCCGACGTAACGCACGTTCTTGGGC
>NW_010260665.1:0-8271 GCF_000690775.1 Eurypyga helias
AGGTTGGCAGTGGCCCACCTCTCATACCACAGGGCTCTAAGGAGAAAAAAACCCTCTTGTTTTTAGAAATGGTGTTGGTTAAGAGAAGGAGAGAAGTTAGGTTGTGTTCATGAAGCTACAGCTGCCTTCTCATTACAGGCTGAAGTATTTTTAGTGTGATTTAAAGAATCAAGATGGTTGCAACCAGCTAGCAAAAAGGTTTAGTAGCATTGAATAGCACTGAGCAAGAAATGTAAAAGACAAGATCTTTCTTAAGAAAAAGAGATTTAATTTTTTTTTAATTTTATTTTTCCTTTTTGAAGAAGTAGCTTAGCAAAAGTCCGCTTCTTTGGGTTGGAAAGCTTAAACAATTTCAGATCAGCGGCGGGAAGCTTAGCTTAGCAGACTTGGCTGGGTTTAACAGATGTTGAAGTGGTGTGCAGCAGCCAGCAGACTTCATGTTTTCTGTTTTCAAAAAAAGAAACTGAGAAGTTTTCAAAAATCTTTGTTGACACTCTAACCTTGGCCAGGGTTAAAATGGGTGATTGCCAGGTGCTATTAGTTCCCCAAAATCTAGCAGGTTGAAGTGATAGATGGAGGGATGATTCTTTTTTGTCTGAATTGTCCATTTTGGAATAACTCAAATAGGAAAAGGTACCAGTTATGTGATAACTGGCGAAATGGACAAGCTGTTATGTGAGAGAACTTGGCCCTTAGTGTTTTGTGAGTTTGCTAATAATAACTTACAGCTTGCTAGTAAGAACCCTTAAAGGAGAAATTAAAAGGTAGCAGTTATGATGTCATCCAGCCATACGACTTCACGTCAGATATGCTCTAGCTATTCCTCAGTTACGTGATTAACTCACTAAGTGTGGCCAAAACCAAAGGTGGAAATGGACCAGGCAGAAAGTCAGTCATGCTTTGTCACCTCAAATAGGAGGCCTTGATTCCAACACTGCGTAGGTTAGTGTATAGGCAGAAGGGTGATAGTGTTTTGGGCACTGTTAATGGATACTTAAATATGAGCAAAACCCAGCCTTGCTTCTTCCCTCCTACCTTGACTTCCAACTGGCATGGAGACTACCTTTGTGATTACAGGCCAGGTGTTGGCAGTTAACAGGATTTGTCATTCTGTTTTGCTGTGCTTAGATTCCAGATCAAGGAATAGCTATTGCTCTATTGCCAGAATGGCTCAACAGCATATCCCACAGGAATGTTGATCAGAGAGGGCATAGTAAGGACAGTTGGGAAGAAGTGACAATGTATTGTAGTGTATTAAGGATGCATTTTTAAGTGAAGAAGGTCGAGGGAGTGATAAAGTAGTATTGATAGACGCACAAAACCCATGTGTTGTAACTTATTCCTGTTAAAACACACAAACAAACAAACAAACCCCCAAAAACCCCAAAACCACATGAACAAGCAATCAAAGGAGATTTGGTGTAAATGAAGCTTTTTACTTGCACAGGAATCTTTTGAGAAAGAAGTATGGGACATGCACTCATCTAAGAACTTACTGATGTGTGGGAAAGCAAAAGATTAATTTGGTCTAATAAAGTTCAGTATTTCTAGGAAGTAAAGGAGGAAGAACAGTAAAATAGGGAATAGCAAAATAAAGACAATAATGAGAATTCAGAAAAAAATGCAGATAAGAGGCCATAGGAAGCATGTTGGAGACTAAGAGGAATTCAACAGGTTGTGTGCTTTTGGGGGAACAAGTGTGAATTACTAATTTTTACTTTCTTTTGCACTGACATATAGCAGCAGACCACTGGCTAAATCAGTACATTCCTAATGTTCTGAAATTTGAGAAGAAATTGTTGGAAATTAGATGACAGTGTTAAGAAGGGAATGCATAGGGAGAAGTGTGGAGTATTTGAGTCACAAAACAATATCAAACAAGGGAGATAAAAGGATGATGGGAAAATGTTTTTCCATATGGTCTTGGGCAGTTAGAGGGTATTGTTCCAGTAGCCAGTATGGAGGGAACAGTGACAAAAGTTGATGCCAAGGAAAATGAAGTCATTAATTGTTCATTTTTCTGTCTTCCTTAGAAGAACCAAGTGATATAATGCATAACCCAATTAGCTGTCAACTCTTTTACATCTGTTTGGGGTAATTGCTTGAGGTTAGACACAATTCTGAAGGTGTTTTGTGTTTGATCTTGTGATATGAGTGACGTGGAACTGAGTAATGAAATTTATTTTTCCAGAAAAAGATAGAATAAATGTTTTGTTTGTAAACATCTGCAAGATAACAGAATGATAGCAAGGGCCGTTAGAAATTTATTTATAGTACTTTATCACAATTCTTTTTGTGTTCTGGTTAAGGGTCTAGGGAACTGAGGAGATACAATGTGGTTTAAAGGACATGACAGCACGGGTAGCATGCAACGGATTGGAAAAGTGGGCAGGAAGATGCAGGTAACTGTCATCATCTTGGATAATGGCGCCTAGGCATCTATTTTGGCTCCTGAAATGGCCACATTTTTCTAACGGTAACTTCAGGGACTGAATAACAGAGAACAGATTAGTACTTTTGCAAACAGATAGCAAACTGGGAATCTCCAGAACTCCAGTCTGCAGACTTAGTGAGGTGCACTCCATCCCCTTGTCCACATCATGAATAAAGACACTAAACACAACTGGCCCCAGTACTGAGCCCTGGGGAACACTACTTCTGACCGGCCCCCAACTGGATTTGACTCCATTCACCCCCACCCTTTGGGCCCGGCCATCCAGCCCGTGTTCCACCCAGTGAAAAGTGCACCCATCCAAGCCATGAACAGCCAGTTTCTCCAGGAGAATGCAGTCGGAAATGTTGTCAAAGGCTTTACAAAAGTCTAGGTAGACAACATCCACAGCCTTTCCCTCATGATTCTCTCTTTAAACTTCTGTTGTCTTTGTTCTTCTGGCCTCTACTCATTTTCCTGTAAACAGAAGAGTTTTAAAGAAACCTTTAATGTTTGCATACAAGTGACTTCTGAGATGCTGTTTCTGTATGGCCTCTGATGAAACCACACTACATAGCCAGATATTCACCACATGAATAGAGGCCAGCATGCAAGGCCTTTAAATTAGTACAGAATAGTTCAGCTTCCATTGTTCTGAGTTAATGGAGGATATTAGTCTGTTTTCAATAACTAGGCTGAGACTAAGTGGTGTCTGGGTCATTCTTTCTGCAGATAGTCAGTGGTCAGTCCTCTTCGGCAGTATCGCAGCTTTTCTGTGACTGGAGGAACTAGTTGGACAGCCCAAATTAACTAACTTTGGAAAAGCAGGCAGGATGAGAATTTATACCAGGCTGATGACTTTCCAGGATTGTGTTAACTGGTAAAACTGACCTACTACCAATATTGAATGGGGCAGAAATGCACAGGGGAAATAGACCCTGGAATGATATGTGTTTTAAATCTGTAATAGTTGGCATGAATGTAATTCTTTCTGGTGGTTGTGCAGACACAGAAGCCTTCAGTTCATACTCAGGCTGGTGGATAGTCGGACTGGAGGTGTAAAGTCTGTGAAGCCACTATGTCAGTAGAGAACTTAAAGCCCTCTGTACCACTGTTTAAGAACACTTATCTTATGTCCACAAGCAGAGCACTGTAGAAGGACAGAATTACAGGAAAAAAAGGAGTCTTTCAGGTGTATAGTGTTGTTCTCTCTGCCTTCATCCTCTCCTTTTTTCCATTCACCAGAGGGCTAGATTAGGGGCTGGACTGTAGGCTAGAACACAGCTGTTTGTTGCTGCTGCAAGTATTTATTTTTTTAATCCATCCTTTGCCTCTGATCTCGTGTGTGTGGGGTTTGGTTTTTGGATATTTTTGGTTAGTTTTTTTTTTTAATTGTGCTTTTTATGTTTTGGATTACTGTACTGAGGTCCTTCCCTGAATCACACGGAGATACGTTGTTGGACAAGAACAACTGAAACACCTATAGCAGCATACTCCTATCTGAAATGAGGAAATTGTTTTATGGTGTGACCTTATCTTACAACAGTAGCTCTAAGTGTTCTGATCTCTGTAGGGCCATCTTGCAAAACAGCAAATTAAACCTGCTCCAGCATGATTTCCAGATATCTAGCGCTCTAGGAAGAGTGCCTGCCCTTGTGACTTGAAGTGCAGCAGTTGCCTTAGGTGGAAAAACCGAAGGCAGACCACAAAACCAATATTGTTCTGGCTGTGGTTTTTTGATAAGGTGTACAGGGAGTGCAGCCTGCCAGTTCATGGAGGGTGAGGACTGATGTTCGGTAGGTGGATAACGATGATGAGGTCCATGTAAGTACAGCGCTGTCGAGACTGACAACAAGAGTCGGGTTGCAGGCCAGGAGAAGTGTTCAGCTGTGTGAACTGGTGGATGCCTTTGGGTCCTCGGGATGATTCCCAGAGATTTCTTGGTCATTACAACATGGTGATGTTGCTTTTTATGCGGGCAGTGTAGCTGTATAACTGGTCTTGGTCCGTTTGCCACAGGGGTAGAATTTAGGCCCTCAAATCAATGAGTGCATCACCAGATAACAAAGAAACATGCTTTCTGTTTTCTGGTTTGCCTGCCTTTTTTTTTTTTTTGGTTTGTTTGTTGGGTTTTGTTTGTTTGTGTTTGGGGTTTTTTTGTTATTTCTCTATAATTACAAGTTGGTTCTGTCATGTAGTAGGAACAACCCCCTTAACTAGGTTTCAGGTTAAAAAGCATATAGTTATTGGAGTCAGAAGGCCTTCATTCTTCTGTTATCATCAACTAAGATAAGCTTGCATAATCACACATGTGGCTTCACTGGCAAATCCATAGGTAAATTGTGAGAAGAAAGATAAGACATGAGGTCCCCAACTGGCTGGAAAGAACGTTTTGGTAGGACAGAACCCTTTGTGAAGGATTAGCATCATGAAAAGTAAAAAAAGGATCACAGAAACAGTTGTTCATATAGTGCGTTATGGAGCTCTAACACCAGGCATTGCCAAAAGATGATGAATTTAACTCTCTGAATTTGGGCTTCTAAACCCTCTCCACATCCCACTTCCCCAAATGCTTTGAGGCCTGTTAGGAAAGTTGTATTACAGTGTCATGGTATTTCTTGTATTGTATTTCTTCAGTAGTAAAACGTGATCTTAGCGCTTTTGAGACTGTACATCGTCGGTTTTGGTCATGTTTGTAATTTGACGTGTTTTTTAGAGCTCAGATGGCGTTTGCATTTATGATCCACAACATTAATTAAAAATATTTATTCCAACTTTCAGAAAGTTGTGTAATGAAAAAATGGACTTAAGCATTGCTGAAATATATGTTATAATCTGAACAATCTGTATTTTGAATTTGATCATATTTTTAACAGAATAAGGGGAATAATATTTGAGACGTGAAATGCTTTGAATTTACCCTGACTTTATTTTTGAGCTGTCTGATTGTAAATATAATCCTTAAGAAGTTACTTGCCCTCTGAAAACTGAAGTTTCTTTCATTCATGCTACTTCAGTTTGTTTGAGTAAAGTGAAAATGGAAGAATTAAGATGGTATCATGCTTTCTTGTAAATCCATTCCAACTGTTTCACTAGTACTAATTTTTTACAAGAATAAAACTGGTAGCTTTAAACTACTGAAGTTCTCGGTAGCAGGAAGCCGATCTGTTTTAATACCATGTGATGGTAGTATCAAAACTACCTGTGTTTTCAATGTTCACATTCCCTTCCTTTTATATCAGAGAGTAAATATTTCTTATGGTGAAGAAGTTGAAGTACAGCGGCTAGTAAAATTAGACTGGTGTTGTGAAATGGAGCGTGCATCTCGGATAGCCTCTTTTCTTGGTTTTGGTTTAATATCTTTACATCTGCAGTTTCTGGAAATTTAAGAACACTCTGAACCTCTGGCCAATAAAAATTTTCCCATTATGTAAAACACACTTGCAGATCAGATTGACTCACTCAGTGGTGGCAGTGGTGACTTCCTCCATGAAGTACTTTTGCAATGAATTTTCTAGTGAACTAAAAAATCTCAGTGCGGCTTTTTGGTTTGCTATAGTTTGGTCCGGTTTCGTGCAACTTTAACCTGCTCTCTCTCTTTTCTGCCTTCAGGCTTGTGAGAATTGTTTCTGTATATTAATAGGAGATGCTTGAAACCGACTTTACTTGTTTGTTTCCCAGCAGGAAAGCCTGAGTGCTTAGGCTTTAACTGAATCAAGACCAGCTCTCAGCAGTGGGAGACAATATATTAATCCATTGGAAGCACAGACTGCAGTCTCTGTGGTTTGTGTTGTGAATTTTTTTCATGTAAACAGGTAGGTAGCAACAATTCTCCTGCTGTATGTATTTTTGTGATATGTACATTTAGAAACCTTATGACAATTGTGCGAGTTGGGGTTTTTTGTTGTGTGGGTTTGTTTGGGTTTTTTTGTGTGGAAGTAGCATTTGTATCATTGTATGAAACTGTAAAGTACCTTGTTCTCCTTTGTGTTTTCACATCTTTAAGTTGATGGTATTAATTTTACAAATCGTCTTCAGTGCTTGGACTTGCTTTAGTTATGAATGAGGGTGATACCTCAAAAGTCAAACAAGTTTCATTCTTATTTCTCTGAGTAAACCCTCTTACAGCCTTGCTCTTTCTTGTTCTGTCTCCCACACAATCAGAATGGACTATTTAGCAAGTTCTTATGCAGTCTTTGCCTGATGGAATTAAATTGCCTGGTAGTTTATGGAGGCTTCTTTATTTCCAAATTTTTAGTTTGTTTTGTCTGTTTTGTTGTATTTGTGAGGAAGATAAGAAAATTACTATCTCCATTTCATTCATTTAATGAAATATCTGAGGGAAAGTTATTCCTGCCTCCCTGCCTTGAGAGAGGCTTGCTCAAAATTTTGTATGGAAGAGCAGTAAGTATAAGCTCTTAGCTACAGTAACAGTAGACAATACATTATGCACTATGACTAAGAACTTCGTGTAAGTAATAAATTGTGTGAATTAATGATGCTGTTTTTACACGGAAGTTGATGTTCTTGTTACAGAAAGTTCTTTTTGCAGGTTCACATAGCAGTACGACAAGTCTTTTCTGGGTTGTCATCCGGGTGTAGCACCTCAAGGGTGCAGGAGGAGGAAATAGTCTGCTGGAATGATTGGATACTATCTTGGCTTTTCTTTTTCTGTCTTACCCTCCTACCAAGAGCACACAGGACCTTGAACAGTTTGTGAAGCAGACTTGCTATCTTTTGTAAGATTTTCTTTCCCTGGCCCCATCCTCTAACTTGGTGCTAAGTGTTTTCTTCCTGAGAGATGCTGTGTGCATCCTTGATAGTGTGTGAAATCCTAGCCAGAAAGCAACTAGGCTGCGCGTGTATTTGCAGGATGGCTCTCTTCAAGTCATTCTCGGTGTCCTGAAGCAAAACAGGTTAAAAGGTGTCATTAAGATGCTAGTTTTAGACTAAATGCAGAAACTGGAAAGTATTTAAGGATCTTATTTTACCATTCATGTTCTGTTGTTAGGGGAAAGGGATATTTTTAGTCCTTGTTTCCCCCCAACTTGACCAAGTTATAATTAAGTTCTTGTGTTCCTTATTTCTAGTATTTTTTCACTTTTGGCAGTTCCCAGCTTAAGACTGAAGCCCTATTATACAAGGTAATACATGCACAAATATGTGAAGAGATGGGAACTTGGTAGGTGTCCAGGTAAGATCAGAGAAAGGAGGCATTATATCTGTTCCTCAGAGTAGGAGAACAGAAATGTACAGAAGTGCTCGAGGTCTCAGATAGCTCTTCTGATTTTTTTTCTCTGTTTCAAAGCCAACAGGCCTTTCCCATATTTTTTAAATGTGGTACATCATGTTTTGTCTACAAAGCAGGGAAGAGATTTGAAGCTGAGGATTACCTTTAGTGTTAAATAAATTATTTTTACTAGAGACAGCCTTAAAATAAAACTAACTGAAACATTGTTTGGGAGCGTAAACTAAGTATATGTTGTTCGCTACAGGAATTTCAATTTTAACTAAGGCATGTTAGAGGAAAAAAATTTGTAACACTGCTGATCTGTTGTGTGGAAACTTGGGTTAAAAGCTGTGAAGCCCCTGTGAAGAGTAAGCAAGGGACTTGTGTGAAGCTGTGAGAAATTAATCTGTCTCCCATCTGTGGGTGGGGGAGTGGGTAGTAGATCGTTAATTCTGTTGGTGAATCTGTACCGATGTTGCTCATTACCTTCTCTTTAAAAGGCCAACGTAAACCTTGTTGAAACATGCCACCAAAACCAACCCTTTTTGCTACTGTGAGCCAAAACCTGAAAGGGTGCATCCACCTCCAGACGCTCCCATTTCTTTCCTGC
>NW_010260665.1:8281-13760 GCF_000690775.1 Eurypyga helias
CTGCTGCCCCTTCTCCTGCTGGGCTGCAGCAGAAGGTAGGGAGCTGCTTGGAGGTTCCCAAGCTTTCCATGGCATTGCCAGGATGTGTTCAGCCCTGCCTAATGTTCCAGAGAGGCCAAACCAGAAAAGGAAGGGCAGGATCCTCCCCAAGGAGGGCAGGGATCTCAAGGGTCTCAATGGGATGCGAGTGGTAGGCAGCTGGGCTCCTGTGGACTGAAAGATCTGGCCTTGAGCCTTGCTCTGCAGGATGCAGAAGGAAGGAGGAGGGGTGGGAAGTAGTGATGAGCCTATTGTTGCAAATGAGCCAGCAACTGGCTGATTGACATTGCTCCCTTTGCTCTTAGATGCAGCTGCAGAGAATGGAGAAGGGGGAAGAAAAAAAAGCTGTAAGTTAGGCTTCTGGTATCCGAAGAGGCAGTGGGCATAAATTAAAAAAAACATAATATTCCATCTGAACACTAGAAAAACATTTGACTGTGAGGGTCCTCAAACTCTGCAAGAGATTGCCCAGAGGATGGAACACGTCTGGGGGCACCTGGCTCTAGTTGACCCTGCTTGAGCAGGGAGGTTGGACTAGGGGGTTTCCAGATGTCTCTTCCAACCTCAGCCCTTCTCTGAAAGCTTCTTTAATATTCAGATATATTCTTCAGCTGCTGTTGTGGAACACTTGGGAGATAATTACAAATGCCCCTGCTGGGTATTTGTCTCACAAATGCCGCTGCTGTGTAATCACGGCAGTTTTAATTGTATAGGGAAAGCATCCAAGTGTTAAACTAGTTAATTGACTAAACTCCTGGATTTAAGCAGCAAAAGCAAAAAGCCCACTAGCACCACCTACCCAAAACCCTCAAAAAAACCCCAAACCTTAAGAGTCTTTTTGGTTTTTGCTTAGTTTTTTTAACCCCTTAAAAGATTAGTGACTGTGAAAATAAAAAGTAGCTTTAATATAAATAGTGAAGTCACCAAATATAAGAAATGACTTAATTTTTTTTTCCCCAATTCCCCTTTAGTTTTGCCACAAAGTAAAATCCAAAAATTTTCCTATGACAAATGAAGAAAAAGTAATACAGGAACATGGAAGAGGAGGAGCAGAGAGAATCCTGGAGATTCCACCAAACTCTGTAGTTCATTCCTTTAAGCCCGTATCTGATAAGACAGGGGCTGATTTGCACAAACTTTACTGTAACTGTGTTCCTTCACCCTTCAGCCCTCCCCCGTTTGCATTTTGCATAGCCCTCAGAAAGACTGCAGTGCAGTAATTGGCAAGGAGGGAATTACTAAGAGGGAAAATCAAGCCATGGTGGCTCTCCTTGCAGCGTTGTGTTGC
The DNA here is from genome assembly GCF_000690775.1 of Eurypyga helias. NCBI lineage: Eukaryota > Metazoa > Chordata > Aves > Eurypygiformes > Eurypygidae > Eurypyga > Eurypyga helias. The sequence continues at coordinate 9,609 of NW_010260665.1, forward strand.
TGAGATCTGCATTTTGGAGCAGGAGGTAATGAACTGCTGCCTTCAGGTTCTGAACTGGGGGATCTGACTGCTTGCAAAGAAGGACATGGATAAGTCTTCGTTAAGCGTCCCCAGTGTGTGTGTGGTATGCCGGGCAGCCATTAAGTTTATTGATGCAGTGGTTTGTTTTTTTGTTGATATGAAATGCTTGCAGTTTCTACCTAATACTTCGTTTTTAATCCTCTGTGCTCAGAGAATGGAGAATAAGGTAAGGTACTTTTTATTGCCTAATGTATAAAGGGTAATAGAAGTAATTTCTGCATTTGTAGCATGCAACAATAACTGCATTCTGTAGGAAAGTAAAAGTTTGGATTACCTTTTTTATTGCTTGTAACTCACTGAAATTCATTGTAATAAATTTCCAGAGCTATCTAGTATATTAAAGTTGACGAAGTTGACAGAGCTATTTGTACTTTGTATGTATTAAACTATGTTTTTGGAGTCAGTTTTCACTTGGAATAGCCAATACAATGAGGAATTGTTTTCAAGAACAGTTTTCTAGGAACATTGCTCTCTTTATGTTTATCCTAAGAGCTAAAACCCCAATGCTTCCTATTTCTTATCCATATCTTTGCATGTTTTTTAATGCCAGAATTTTAAGGGCATAGCACTGTTATAATCCTGCTGATAGCTGTGGAGTGCACTCATTCAGTAAGAATGAAACCTTGGAGGCTCCTGAATTTTTTGTGAATCAGAAGGGGTTGGTTGGTTTGTTGGGAGAGAAAGGAGAGGCTGGAAGTGCAAAACTCTGCACTAAATTCAGCTTTATAGCTAAGAATATGAATGGACAGTGACCAGGAAAAGCACAATTGGTGTCTAAACTCAGGACGGGAGTTTGAAAGAGCTTTAGAACTTAATTTTTTGCTGAATATAATGATAGAAATCTTCAGTACAGAAATTCTTATTTCATTCATCTGTAAGAATTATGGGCTGATTTGCAGTTTACATACTGTTTTGGTGGGGAAAGTGGTGTACAGTTACAGATCTCCTTTCTGTGTAAGTAAGAGTTTATTCCTATAGTTTTCCATAAATGTCAGTGCTGGGCTGCTTTTCCAGCTGCTGTGTTTCCAGAATGAGCCAGATTGGTCTTTCCTTGGCCAGTGTGGCTCCGTTGTTGGAGTCTGTAATCACTCGTTAGCCTGTTACTTAATGTGATTCTGGTCTGAAGTAGCACAGTTGCTACTTTGCTAGCAGCAGTAGCCTTCCTTTCCCTTCACCTCCTGAGGGTCAAAGGTGCATTGTAGCACGTGACAAAGATCAAAAAAACGGAAACCCCAAAAAAAGACTCATTTATAGCTGTGGAAGTCTGTGGTGTTTCTCCTCACTAGATAAAAATGTTGTCTTGATCTGGTGTTAAAGTCCCTTAGTTTAGACATGACAGTGGGAACGAGAGCCCAGCACACGTAGCGGCTGGTATTCAGGTCTGTGACTAAACTTCCGTAGCCAGCTGAGTGTAACTGCTGAGGCTGATCCATCTTTGCCACGTTCTGTGCAGGATGACAGCTGGGAACACGCTGCTGAGGTGGGCCCTTGGTGCCAGCTTGTTTAGAGCCACCTGGGAACGTCGCCGCTCTGGTACGACGGCATAGCTGCTCCTGTTTGGCAGAGTTCACTGGCGCTGTTGGACTCTGTGGTAGGTGGATGTGAACTTCACTGACGAGTTGGGAAAGTAAAATTCTTGCAAAAATGTGGTTTGACTGTATATGCAGTAAACGGTCAGTGAGGTTACTGCAGCGTGGTCACAAAATGTCCTTGAAGTGTAAATATGAGAGAGACTGTGGGGACTTCAGATTTTAGCGTACGGGCGGCCTGGGTATTGTTGTTGTATTTGCTGTGTCTAAACTTTACCGTCAACATTTAGGAATGCAGGTAGAAATTGATGGAGATCTGTATTAATTCTGCTTTCACAGGCTTTTCCTCTTTTTCTCCATGCCTGTAAAGATTCTAGAGTCAAACACGCTTCCCTGAACCAGGCTGCTTTCTTCTAATGATCTGTTTGAATATTGTCAGGGTGGGGTTTTTTTTAAGAAACACTCTGCAGAACAATTAGTTACTTTCCCAGAGCTGAGCTTGATGTTTCCAAATGGAATTTAACAGACTGTTACCAAGAAAATGGCACTGCTCTAAGCATTTTGTACAGTCTGTAAGGATATTTAATGTATCTGGGTGCAGTAGTGTGTGTGTGTGTGTGTGAAGGCAGGAAGAATGAGCTGTCATCTTTTTACCTTGTCCACGTCCTTTTGTAATGCTGTTTTGTTGAGAGTCCTTTGTGAATAGTGGTGGAGGAAAGGAAAACAGTGGTTTAAAAATCCTGTGTTTGTAAGTTACCTATAGTGTTCTTCATGTTATTTTTAAAATGTATCATTAAAAATTAGCTTGCTTCCTCATTTTCATTAGAGGAACTTTACAGATGCTGAGAAGCCTGTACAGGGTTTTTGAATGAGGGTAACATAACTTAAACTTTTCTTTCTTTAGGGCAAAGAAAGGAACCGGGCAGACTGTAGTAAAGCTCCCCTTATTGGGAAGAGTAAAGAGAACCCTCACATAACGCTGAGAAAGCCTATTCTCCTTTCTCCTCAAGCTGCCAATTAAATGAGATTCAAATAAAACCAAGGAAATGTAAGCAATCAAAGAGTCTTCCAAATTTGGGGGAAGGGAGGGGTGTTAGTGTGTGCAAAAGAAGAAATACACAGATTTCATGAAATAAACTGTTGCATGAAATTTGGAAATCAATAACTTTGTTTTTTAAACTGACCATTACCCTCTTAATATTGTAATCTATTCAACGGTCTTTCAAGGAGAATTGTTACGTGAGCAGTATATAATTTCCAGACTGATACAGAGTTTCCCTGGTAGCAGATATCTAGTGAAGAAGTAAGAAAAGGCAGTGAGTAAGAGCAAAGTCTGGTCTGGGAAGAGGACAAGAACTATGCAGGATTTCAACCTTTATGCTGTTCTGAGAGCAGCTGTGATACTCATGAGGTATTTAAATGGCAAAGGGTCTTGTAACCTGTTCTTAAGGTTGACCTTAAAGAGTAGATTCTAAGAAAATACATATATTTTATGGAATCACATTACTGCTAGTTTGGAGACTCACCTTTAATCCTCTATCTAGTGCTTATAACTTGACTTGTGGGTTGCTTGAAACTATTCACATCTGTGTCAAATTCTCTGGTGTCATTGCCACTGCTTTGTGTGGCTGTTACACGGCAAAATTCTTTCTTGTTGCTTTTGGTTTTAATACAACTTTTTGGCTGCTGGGAAAAATCTCACACTTGACAAGCATGAAAATTCTGATAATGTTGGATAAGATTTGAAGGAGAAATGTTGATCTGGAATTATAAACTGATCTACTCTTCCAGGGTGCTTTTCTTTTTCTTTTTATTTGAGTGCATGGCTGAACTGGACTGTACTAAATCCAAACTTCATAATCTTACAGTTAATGGTTAGGACACAAATCGCTACTGCAGTTATCAAGGAGTTTGTGGATTTATTTATTTATGTCTCCTGAAGCATAAGTATTTGGATAGAGGAGAACATTTTCCCTGAGCAGTCTTTTAACTGCATTGAAGTAGGTGGTTAGGATTCAAGTGGAATATCTTTCCACTTGCCTGCCATCTCAAACTTTGCTGGAAATCTCCTTTTTAATTCAGCATCTAGTCATCCACATAATGCTTTCTCTTTACATCAAAAATGTAATACAACTTTTTGTGACGATGAGCATTTATTTTGACTTTGGTCTGAGTTTTCAATTGCAACACTTGGTTTCCATTGCAGTGCTGCTGTGATGAAAAATAGATGCCAGGAAAATATATTGCAAAAATCTGTGTTGTTGATATTTATGTTGTTTTTCAAGGTAAAACATGACTGTGGTAGTGGAGGGCTTGATTGAAACCACTGCTCAAAACTCTGCAGATGAGAGCAAAAAAGACGGCTATATAAAAGAAAGTGTATGTGTACAAAAAGTTCATATTAATAGAGATGAGCTCTTACTTGCATATTATAGTCAGCTTAGGTCACGTTTTAAAACAATGCATCTGGAGATGGTAAAAATAAACAAAATCAGGTGATGACGTATCATTAAAGATAAGTGCATGGTCCTGCACCTGGGTC
>NW_010260666.1:0-7150 GCF_000690775.1 Eurypyga helias
CCGGGCCGGGCGAGTGCATGCTCCTGGGCGGAGGGCACTTGGCAGCCGCGCTGGCCATTTCCTCGCCTGCCGGCCCAGGCCCCCCCCGGTGGCGTATGTTTCGCTGGGGAGGGGTCTTCCGCGCCCCCCGGCGCATCGCCGCGCACCTAGCGAATCCGGCCTCGCGCCTGACCTTGAGCAAGACGAGACGCTTCGTGCTGCGGTGCAGCTCGTGGCTCAGTTTTGGCATGCACTGGCCGATCTAGCAAGAAATTAACGCACTTGCACGACGTAGGACTGCCTCCGGGCTAGAGAGGTGGCTGGTGGCGTTTTGAATTGGCAGCTGGCAACTCCAACCAGCACTGGCAGCTAGTCCCCCTCTCGTCTGTGCATGCTGAAAAACTAATTACTTAAATCAGAAAACCCCTTATTAGGGAGGACACGCATCTATATAAGTTTGTCTAAAGCAAAATGAAAAATGGCCTTTCCTCTGCATGATGCTAACTTACTTGGTAAGTGTGTAACAGTTGGAAGTTGCATTAAATACTTTCCATACTTTATAGATATAGTACATGGTTAACTCTGCAGGAGGGGAGAGGAGCTGAGGCAGGGGAGAATGGATCCTGATCACATCAACCATTTCAAGACATTGAAGTGTTGCATATTGCTGAAAAAAAAAAAATCACAGATTTCTAAGTAATGCTAGGAAGATTTGTGATGCGATTCTGTCATGGGGCAAATGCAGCATGGTTGCTACACTGTGTTCAAGTTTCTGAGTAAACTTTGAAAAACTTAAGTTCTTAAAGTTTAGTAATAAAAAAAAAAAAAAAACACAAAAAAAACCCAACCCCACAAAATTGGAGGTGAAGGATTGAAAGAGTGCTTTTTAAAAAGCTAGCCTTCCAAATAACTGCCTCGAGAGAGCAAACATACCTGCTGTATGTGTATATGTAGCTTAGAACACTGCGTATTAGCCTGCAAATAATGCAATGATGCATCCTTTTAGGGATCCTAAGATAAAAGCACCAATGCAGAAATACAGAAAGCTCTGACCACCACGTATAGTAAAGTTGTCCTAAAGACAACACTGAAGGCCTCTGGACCATTGCTTACTTTTCTGTTCGGCAGGCTCCCTCCATCCCAATAGAACAATTATCCCATTTTAAGTACATCTTTATTTTTAGGGGATTATAAAGGCAGAAGCAAGATAAGAGGGAAATACAGGATTCTCTATTACCCCATATGCTGTTCTGTTAATGAGTATCTGGTATGTATAAATAGCATTGCCCTAGAAACAAAGACACACATTTCATATTCTTCACAACTTTTAGACTAAAATGCTGTAGTGTCATATATCAAAATTGGTTCATAAAGGGTCTGTGCAAAACTGGCTTCACATGTAGGTATTGTTGCAGGCAGGAAAAAAAAAGCCTAGATCTCACTGTTCTGCAAGTTAGGAAAAAAAATGTCCAAGGAATAGAAATACTTCTAGCGCACTGCAGTGATTTCTTTTTAGGTCATAGGGCATTGTATTTCATTTCAGTATCATCACTGAAATGCTAAAACCTAACTTCTGAGAGAATATAGTTGAGAAGATAAGATTGTATCTAGGCAGGAGCATTTCACATAAGTCTTACCAGTATTGTCTCGCTTTTATAAACATGTTTCTTACATATTGTTGGAAGAAACACTACTCTTCATATTTGGCTCACCATTCACACAACTTAATCCTTAACAAAGGCACACAAATGTGCTATGCAACAGAACAGCTACATTTAAAAAAGTTACCTTCAGTCCCTTTTAAAATATTCTTAGGCCAGCTTTTTGGGTTTTTGGTTTTTTTTTTTTTTTTTTGATTCCCAGGTGACTCCTTCAGGAGCATCAGTCTGATAGAATTGTATGTAATAAACAGAGATTAAAATAGGACAGGAATCCCATGAATAAGTAGATGCTAGATCCAAAACAAAGTAATTTTTTTCCTATTGATTTCATTGCTGTATTTAACAAACTCATAGCTCAGCATGTTAAATGGTTTGTCTTTTATGCTTATTTGTCTTCATGTTTCTGGAAGAACAAAGACATCCTGTGATTCAAATTCTGCTTGGTCAAGTATGCAGCATAATAATGTGCTCTCTTCTCTGCTATTACATTCTGATGTTTCCCAATGGAGTGTTGTTCCGATGCAGGCTTAAGCTGATGTGGGCCTGCAAAATACCAGTCAGAACATACTTCAAAAATTCTTTTTCTGACAGTAACATAACTAACGGCTTATACTAACAAAAAAACCCCTCTTAATTTGAAACCAGTATTGTTCTTTCCATCTCAGTTTTAGCATTCTTAGAACACTTCATTTTACATTTAACCAAGTTATGTTAAGTAGTATGAACAATTTAGCCTGTTTGAATAAACAGGAACTTTCTCAGCTAGTGCAGGTGAGGAGTCAAATAGGTTAAAAACTACTACTCATACTGAGGAGAATAATGACTGCCATTACAAATACAATAAAAACAATTCAAAGAGCTGGCTTATGTTTAAACTACAAATAAGGGACCAGTTTCAGATGCCCTCAGGTGAAGATGACTATATGAACTTTTCCTTTATTTTTCAAGGCTGACCATGATCCTAGTAGAAATGTAGCCATTATGGTCTATCTTCACTTGATACAACTTATTTTGCTTGTAGCTATTTAACCCCCCCCAACCCACAGATCTTTTGATTTTAGCTGTTATGAATTGGAGTTCGTTGAGAAAGTGTAATGGTTAACCTTTTATGATGTAGATGATAGTTAAAGTGTACAAAAAATCACTTCTACATAAGTGTGTCATCCCAATGCAAACAAAGCCTCAAGGGACCCTACCTAAAAGCATCCTTGTGTTAGTGGTGACCAATATATTCAACCTCTTCCAGTGAGGTATGTTCCATGATGAAGGACCTGCTATTTAGGTTAGAAGTGTCTAGGTTCAGCAAATTCATAAAAGTTGCTTCAATATGTGTCCTGAAATAACAATTATCAGCTTAACTTTCTTTCCTGTTTCCCCTTTTTATTTCGGTCCTTACCCCAGTTTTCTCTACTTTCTCATTCTCTGATCTGTTTGAGCAATTCCCCTAGCATTTAAAAACTTAAGTGTGGTGCTTTCTCCATTAAATTGTGCTCCAAATCCTTAACCATTTTGTGCTGTCAGGAAAATGTACACCTAGCTTGGGAATTCATGCTAGCAAGGCATGTTGGCCAACCAACAGATAGATTGGGTCCTAAGACCTTCAGACCTCTGACAGAAAAGCAAACAACACACTTCACAGCTGGGTAAGCAGGGAATTTGGCTTGGTTTGGATTAGCTGCATGTCCTGACCTTTCATTGAGGGCTTCAGGATTTGACAGTCATTGCTGTAGTGTGCTGATGAAATCAGCTGATATTGGCTCTTCGTCACGAGCAGATCTGCTGTACTTTGCCCAGGAATAGTAACAAATTCCTGTTAATGTGATAGGAATAAAAGATATCACACCTTAATATCAGAAGAGGAATTACCAATGTGAAATGTGTTATGAAGCACAGATCGCCTCTGTGGAGGCATTCATTCCTCAGTACTGTCTCGAATGTAGTGAGAAACATGTTATTTAATAAGCCTGCAGTTTTAGTCATGTTGAATACAAGTGACAATTAAGGCTCATTTAAGGTGTCTTAATGACTTCCTTAAAAATTGATCTGTACTGAAATTCTTAAGTGTAATACTGAGGATTTCTCTTCAGCCACGCTGAGCTTAGCGAGCAGCTGGGTGAGAGATAAGCACTTGCCACTTGCCCTCAATAAACACAGCCAAGCACCCAGTTAGAGCAGCCACACGGTTGCATTATTTTAGCTGAGCTTCTCTGCAGCTGACCACAGGATTCACAAGTTATGGATAGAATTCAAGTGGATTTTATGTCGGGGTGAGGGACCCTTATTGCAGTGTCTGTGTTAGGCAAACTGAACTGTCACTCTTCTGTGGCTTGTGTTCTGTTGTACTCTCTCCTGAAGCCAAGGAACCGTATCAATGGTTTTTATTTAAATTGCTATGTGATGTTCTTAATTGGTGCCATGCTGTTTTGGAAGTCATTTACAACAGGACACTGATGAGGATATGAGTGTTCTGAAATGGTTTCTTTTGATTTCATGATGAAGTTAGTCACTTGGGTCAGGTTTGAATCTCCTGTTGCTTCAGGAGAAGGGAATCTTGTAACTATCTGAACAGCAATGTATTGCTAAAGCCTGAAAAAGGATGTGATAACTTACAGTTGTTAACATGACTGATTTCACTATTCTGATAATAATCTGTAGAGTGTCTTGCATCCAGGTGGTATCCTATAGAGGCAGGAGTTGTAGCACTAATAACAAACGGTAGGGGTTGTTAATCACATTTTTAAGCCTTCTATCTGTGAGTTTAGGAATAATGAGATAAGGATCTTTATCATGGACCTGTTTGGTAGTTTGCAGCTTACTCCAAATCTCAGTATTACAGTTTTTATACACTACAGATAGCTTATGAGATAAAGGAGACACGATCACAAGAAGTAGGAATTGCAGTGATCTGTTGCAAAGATAGTTGCAATAAACTGCTGAAGCGCAGTTTAAAAAAACTGCTTCTGAAAAAGTTGGGCCCTTAGGAAGGCAAAAGTGAGATTCAGAAGTGGAAACTTAAAGATGAAAGATGTACACTGCTGTGATACTAACGATCAAGAAGTCAAGAAAAGTTTTGGAGAAAAAGTCACCTGCGTATTTGGTATAGATAGCAGTTCTACAGTTCTATCAAATCACCAACCTTTTAAAGATAAATCTAGTGAGGTACTAAAGTTCTTATAGACAACAATACTGGTCCAAAATTGCTTTCTTCAAGTATTTTGATGTAGCTGGTATTTAGCCTTGAATATAAAGCCAGTAACCTCTCTCAGCTAATAAGTTTCTTAGATGATTCCTTTTTACTCGTGTGACCAGAACTGCTTAGCCTTAAATAATTCAGTACTTTTGTGCAAGACTGTTCAGTAGGAAGGCACTAGTTACTGAACGTATCAGAGAATCCAGTTTTGCTGTCTTTGAAAACATAACCAAGAAGGTCACAAAGGGATTCTAGTACTCATTCCAGCACTAGATAAGTGGGAAGCTGGACCAGTGTCTTCAGGATGGAGCCCTGATGACCACTCCATACGCTATTCTGGGATGTTGAGAAATCTGGTCTTTCTGTTGAAAATGCCTGTTGTGGCAGAGAATTTACATATGGAAAAAAACATGTCTGGTTTATGGCAGGCACAAGAAAAAAAAAGAGTGCCACTCTGTTTCCAGCTCCAAATATTGTTCAGGCAGTTCTCAAACCATACATCCAAATTATTTAAGGCTCAGTTACTTACGGCTACTGCTTGTAGCATTCAGAAATCAGAGTTTCCTCTCTCTGACCCAAGCAGGACAGAGCCCTAGGTAGTCTGACTGTGCAAAGAACAAGCAGCCATTTGGACCAAGTAGCAGCACAGAAAACCTTATGATAGCTATAAATTTATGTTGTGAAGAAATCAGAGAGTTCTTGCTAAGCCCTGACCCAAAGTTGTACCTGAGAAATGAGTGGGCCAGCAATGTGTCTTTAGCTCATTGTCACAGGTCTTGGTAGCAGATAAACAATCTTTGTGATGTATCCTTGTAATGACTGGCATTGTGCCTGCCTAATGTGACAATTGGTACATTTGCAAGTGTTATATACCTTCATATTTTAATCTTTATTTGTGCAGGGACTCAAACCAATAGTTTCCACTGAATCCCCAGCTCTGGTTTTTGGGACAACAACTAAAGTTGCTTCAGATTTACCAGCCACTGATTCTTTCTTGGGTAAAAACAAGGTGCCAGACCTACAGAAACTTTTTCAGGTAATGACAAATTTGAGAGTAACTTAAAACTGAAGAGTGGGACATATCTTTCCATATTTGAATGTAGCTAACTACTTTTCTCATTCTACAATACCAAAATTTGGTAAAGTCTAGTTAAGGAAGTGTTAAGTACAGTGTAACCTGTATACTTGTACTATACTACCAGGTATGTGTGCCTTGTATAGGAGATAAATGCAGAAAGTGAAGATTCTAGTAACACTGCCTGTCTTTTCACTGGCTTCACAAGATGCTTAGTGTATTATTTACTATTGGAAGCACTTTCTGGGAATCCAAGCATATGCCTTAAAGCAAATAATTACTGTTTTGCGTACAATAACTTGAATATTACTGAGGTTGTTTATAGTTCAGTATAAGAGCAGCACAGTAAAGTTTTTAAAGCCAGTTTGGTAGCTATGCAATTTCTAAGTGTACTAGGACTTTTCATAAAACAAATTGGTTAAACATTTTTTTTTAAACATCAAGAATGTGCCTTAGATAATCTACCCTTTTCTCTCTTACATGCCACTTGCATTTGGAATGTGGCAGCCTGACTTGGTGAATAACCTTTTATACATATCTTTTCACGTTCTTTTGTTAGTGACACCTTCCCATCCAAGTCCTCTTTTGAAATATTTCAAGATACGTTCTTTCTGCCTGCACTTAACAGCTTTGACTAATAAAATTAACTTGTCTTTGCATTTATCTTGCTGAATGAAAGCATATAATACACTTGATTGTAGATAGCCCATAATATGTCAGGAGGTTTCCCTCATGGAAGTTTCTTAATTTACCTGAGACAGCTTGTTCTTTGTGGCCTTGGTATGGGTGTTCATTTCCTTTTTTTTGTTTTCTTTTTAAACTCTTCCCACAGAAAGCAGATGGGCTGCCAGTACACCTGAAACGAGGAGTTCCAGATAAGCTGCTTTATCGGACCACTATGGCTCTAACAATAGGCGGGACTATCTACTGTCTAGTTGCGCTGTACATGGCCTCACAACCAAGAAACCAAAAGTAAATGAACCACAACTCATGGGACTCATGACACTTCTCTGAAGGACCTCCTGCATGTGTCTCTGCACTTGCTTTAATTCTGTCATCATACAGGGTTCATTACTTGGATCACATTTCTTGGAGAAAGTGTTTTTAAATTGGTTGCCTTATGTGTTCTAGAAATCAACATAAACAGACTTAAAGACATCATCTTAACATATGGTTGTAGCTTTGCATTTGTTGCCTTGCAGGAGTGTAATAACAGTTGGAGAAAGTTAAGCTTTTCCTCTTTCC
>NW_010260666.1:7181-27268 GCF_000690775.1 Eurypyga helias
GTTAGAGATAGGACAGCATACAAATAGTTTGGGGGGCTGTGCTCCACATTCCTTAGTGGGAGGATGCTGCTGGTTTCCAAAGCAGTAAAAGCAAATAATTATTATAACATACTGGGAACCTGTTTCTGTCATACACAGCTCTTTTTACATAAGCAGGTGGCAGTGGAACTTCTCCAAATGCTGGGATATTATTAAATGCTTGTACCTCTGGTAGTAGGACAAAGGGCTTATCTCCTTGGAGCGTTCAAAGTAGATTTATTCTGTAATCCAGCATCACTGTATGCAGCAGAGTGCACCAGCATTGTAGCATCAGTTATACCAGTTTTTGGACTTTGATTTTTCACACTATCTTACTGTGCAATAAAGATAACTTCATGAATAATAAACCAGGCAAGTCTTGAAAGTTTCAGAAAACTTCAGCTGACCTGGTAATGAAATAAACCTATCAGTACATTTTTGTTTGAGTTCAACTTGTAGATTTCAAACCAGACAGTTGATTCAGCTGCCTTACTGTAACTTTTTTTGAGATGGTGGTAGTCTTAAGACCCCTTCCCAGAACTCACTGGGTGTTTAACTATAATTTTTGATGAAAAAGGTCACTGTCATAGCTCAGCTGCATCTGATTTTCAGTTCATGCACATATCTGTGTACACACATGCACACACATTTCCTTTACTGTGTGGGTGGGAGACAGAGAAGCCAATAAACCCCTTTATTCATTATTTTTCCCTTGTGATATCATAGCCTTGAACTGCAAGTTTCACACAAGTCTTCATAGAAAGCATCCTCTAATTTGAAAGATACTCTTCTGTCTACGAACACTGAGTAGTCACTCTTGGTCACCCAGGCTCTGGATAAGCATGGATTCACAGCCTTCTGTAAAGGCCCGGCTTTCCAAGGCCTGTGCAGAAATCATCCTCCATGTACATAAGGCAAACAGTTGATGAAGGAACATAAAATACCCACTTCTTCAATCTTATACTAAAAACATTCTGATTTTTTTCCTGTGAAGTTATATCAAAGCCTTATTACTGTTGCATAGGAAAGAATATAGCACTGCCTACAAGAATCTTCTAATAAAGAATACGTACTTCGTACACAAACTTGACAGGTAGATTTTCATGAGGATGAGTTTTGCCGAGAGAATTTCTATGCTCTTAGCTTTTCATTTATAAAAACAACTAATTTAGAGTTCACAAAGAGGATAACAACTTTCTGCTTGTTTCTAGGGCAGGTGTGAACAGTAACTAAACTGTTACCACACAGTTCATTAGCCAGGGGAAGTACTTGTGGAAAGAACAACAGGGACTTATCACTGAGGTCCAGCTTTTGTAAGGGGAAATCAGCTAGCATATGGGGTTCATGTATTGCTACAGAGGTCATGGTCGGAGCTGTGGATATCAGAATTGTCTCCCTGGTGGCCTGCGTCCAGCTTTTTCCAGCTCTTTGTCAGCAGCTAAAAACATGCATCATGCTAAAGGGAAAACACCATCAAATTTTGCAAATAACCAGATACTAGATAATCTGTTGTTTTCGCAGTGTTTGGATTTTGAAAAAACTATTTTCATTTTGCCCTTCTCAAAAAAGCTGACCCAGTTGGAGCAGGGTGAGAACCCTGCTTCAGCTTGTCAGGTTCACCCCCCGGTTCAGTTGGAGGTTAAAAAACAAAGAGGCATTGCTTGTCTGCAGCCACTGGGCAGGGCTCCAGCTGTGAGAGAAAGAGGAGACAGCATTTCTATATTCCCATGGAAGAGTGCTCTGAAGAACAGGAAAGCTTGCAAGCTGTAACCAGGAGATTGGGCTGCAGCAGTAAAATCTTGTCCCTTTCCTCTATGAGTTTTGAGATCATTGTAAGGAAATTACAGCATGGTAAATCCTTTTTCTTCTTAGGAAGAAAACACCTCTGTTAAATGTATACTTAAAATATTTCTGATTCTGGACCTCTGTGAGGATTCGGGAGGGTCTCAGTGTTTTGAATTATCATTTGTGATAGAGAGACCTAATCTTAAGCCTTCAAGAGCACCCTTACCTTTAAAAGGAATAGTCTGTCCCTGACCTGATGTTACATATGTTTTTAAGTAAGGAGAACCAGGAGTGAATTGCAGGGTCAAGAAAGCTACTTCAGAATTTTGAGTTTTCATCCCCAGATGTAGGAATCTGACGGGTACCACAACTTCATCATGTGTGTACATTATGTTCTGCCTTTTTTAAAGACCCTCTCAGTTTTGTAGAAATCATGCAGTCTGCCAGCACTGAGAACTGAGAACAAAAGATGCATTTTTTAAGTGACAGCTTACACTCCAGTATGTTGGCTTGAATACACAGTAGAGAATAAATTCTAATAAGCTCTCATACCCCAAGGTGCTGGGTTTGGAAGGGAAAGCTGCAGAGATTCACAATACTCAAGGACAAAATTATCTCATGGATAATCATCTATCCCTCATGGCATTATCTTATTGTTGAGAGACGGTGGTTTTCCTTCTTAAATGATCTCTGGCAGCCTGAATTCAATAATTATATCTTTGTAATGGTTCTTAAATAAGATCTCCCTCCCTACTTTTCATGTGGGAGTAGCAGAGTAAATGTACTTGAGAAGATGGTATACACGTGTTCTTCCAGCTGCTTTAAACATAGAAGTGTGTTAAGGAGAGGATTCTTCCACACTATTTCAGTATGACCATATCTTCTCAAGAGGTTTTTACCTTAACATTTTAAATTGTCAGCAGACAGATTATTTCAATATGAACATTAATTGATTGATCTTGCCTTAAAGTAAAGCTTGTCAAATTAAAAAGCACTGTAAGGAATAAAACCAAGAGAAACTAGGAAAATGAGAATTAATCTTACTGACATCAAAAAGCTGAAGAGAGTGTTTAAGGCCTGTTTCCTCACATATATATACATATAGTACTTACTCCCTCTTTACCCTCCTTCCTTTAAATTCAAGCATTCCAAGAGGCATTGGAAAAGTCACAGACCAGTTTTTCCACTCCTGTCACAAACCATTACCCCTGCACATCTTAAAATTTTAAAAATCCAAATGCTTGTACACAAATTAAAAAAGGTTCATGTATTGTGTAAGTTACACATAAAATCATGCTAAAATGTTAAAAAAAAAAACCCAAGCTATCTGCATTTTATAACATAGTATACTAACTTTTTTCCCCTTTCCAGCCCTTAACCTCAGTCAGAAGCTTCACAGGAAGCCAAAGTTTGATCTGTTTTAAAATGGAAAGCGTTCCTGTAATCTAAGCATTAATTTTAGCAATAAGCATGAAAAACAACCTTTTAAGTATTTTTCATATTCAGTACTAATTAGATCTTAGTTTAGGAAAAATCACTTTGTTAATTTGAATCAATTGCTGTTAGCTGCAGCGCAAGCGATGCCCAGTTTGCTAAGAAATAGAAGCGTATTTGCTGTGAAAGGCAGTACAGGCACGCCTGTGGATCAGGAAACAGGGTATACGCTATCAAGTATCACTATGGCATCTCACTAGTACCAGATCTTATTTCCTGGTGTTTATGATCCCAGACTGCTTTTGGGCCTGGCACCAGACAGAAGGGGCCATTTTATTTGTGCATCCCAGAATACAGGAAAGTAAAATTCAAGGGTCTCTTTTTCCCCCCACCCCGAGTCTGCTACAGGCAGCCCCTATCTGGCCCGTGAGAAGGTATTTGTCACCCTTTGTTTCCAAAGAGAGATGATAGTCCAAGCTATTTCTAAGTGACTTTGCCCAGTGGGTCCAGTACTGCAAAACTGGGGGCGGGGGGGAGGTGGGTGTGGATGAGAAGGAAGGAAAAGTATTTTGCCTCACTTCACGTCAACCATCGCTTTTCTCCCTTCCTCACTCCACAGTTTTACTGAAGACCATGAAAAAGTTCCTAGTTTACTTCATTTTTTTCCACAGCACTGTAAAAATACTATGTCCCACAAAAAGAGTGAAACAGTTTCTAAGTACTTTAGGAGAGCTTCTGAAATATTCATATCAAAGCATGCATTTGTCACAAGTGTTTATTTTTACTCTGCAAGTCGGAACAAGCCCTGGAATAGTCCATGATCTGCCAACCCAGCAGGTCCCATCTGCTCCAGGTACACCAGTGAACCCCTTACTACACTGGCAAGTCCTGGAAGCAGCTGTTGAACAGGTGTGCAAATGTAGGGGCGCCAAAAGACTTGCTACTGCCGAGCATCCAGCTCCATTTCAGTGAAATATAGGAAATACGTACTCCCTGCAACCTTCTTGCACTTTGAGCCATGTTAATCAAATGTATATTATACCCATTTTTATGTCTCCTTTGCAATTCAGTCACATGCATAAATCCTGCTATTAATTACTTACGGTGTGGTGCTGCCTCAAACACCTTCAATTCCTTTTCTGATTCCATCACTGAGCTCTAATTTTGAGCACCCAAAATTAGAAATGTAGGCATTAATTACGTGTGTCGGTTACAAAACCTTCACTTGAGGCATAGAGCAGAGAGCTGACAGCACCCATAGAGTTCAGTGCAACCTGCTACCGTAAACCAGATGTTCTCCCATCCTCAGCATCTCGTGTAGTTCGTGTTACATGTAAGGAAGATCCTCTGTGTCATCTTTGCTAACCTACTCACAAGAGAAGACTGAACGCTGTCTAATCCACGATACTGCGCAAGTGTGGATGTCTTCCCTTAAACTAAACCAGCACGTCTTTGGAAGGAGGTGAGGAGAGCATGGCTAGACCAGGGGAGAGGTTGCAAGTGTCAATTCCACCAACTTGATCCTGACTTGTAGCCAAAAGCCAAACTAGTGAAATGCAGGTTTTCTTGCATAAAGAGCAAGTGCTGCTTCTTAAACCTTATTCTTGCATAAGCCTAAGGAAAATGTATTAGTCTTCTAATTGGAACTGATTAAGCAGGTCTGCTCATCTGCATAACAAAAACACTTGAGTGTACCTATTGTTAGCAGCATGACCCTGCAGAATTAACAGGAGTCAAGATTTCAGGCTCCAGTAGAACAGCAGCAGCAGCAGCAAAACAAAACCCTACCTTGCAGTAAAGGGGGCTGGAGTTCACAAAGGTTCACCAAAGCGTGGACAAACCCATCAAATGGCTTGTAGCACCGTGCCCTTCTCACACTCTCAGAAAAGCATACTTTAAAGAAAGGGTGATTTCTGGCAATCTCGGAGACTTGACGGTTTCCCAGAATTTCACTTGGAGGCCCTTCTAAAGCTCTGTAACAGCTTTCCGTGGCCGCTAAAGGTTGGCCTGCTAGACGAGGGTCCAAACTGTCGGTTAGACGTGCTCCCAGCTCTGCAGAGCTGGATAGATGCTAATGCCTACTGGGGCCGCCCGCAGAGAAGCTCTGCGTTTGATCCCTCTGTACTACAGCATGTAGAAAATGTAATCATAGTGAAACACCCGAGTGTGACAATATTAAAATGCTTGAATGATTCAGAGAGGCACGTGCCCGTCAAGAAATTTCATCTGTCTGTGGCGTATTTTTTACTTTCACTGACCAACAGGTTGCAAAAAAACCCTATGTAATACGGATTTCCTGGATTACAGACTCAAATCCCATGTTCTTTATTTAAATTGTATGGGATAAACTGAACCAAGTAAGGGTAGAAAAATCTGTCAATAGCAGTATTAACCGCAGTCACTCCTGCTCCCTGGTTTGCAGCCCCTCCTTTCCAGGCGCGGATGCCACTGTCTGTGCTTTTCCTGCCACTGTTTCTGGGAAGAGAAAGCAGCAAGCAATCCTGCACCTATTCACAGCATGAGTTTTCTTGCTTCTAAAAATGGGAGATTGGGTGACCATAGAGTAACCGTAACCAACTTGTCTGCACGACACCCCGTCCTTTCTTTGTGGCCGCGCCTCGAATGCTGTGTTCAGTTTGGGTCCCTCACTGTAAGAAAGACACTGAGGTGCTGGAGCATGTCCAGAGAAGGGAATGGAGATAGGGAAGGGGCTGGAGCACAGGTCCTGTGAGGAGCAGCTGAGGGGGCTGGGGGGGTTTATCCCAGAGCAGGCTGAGGGGAGACCCTGCTCTCTACAGTTACCTGAAAGGAGGTTGCTGAGAGCTGGGCGTCGGCCTCTTCTCCCGAGTGACAGGACAGGAGGAAATGACCTCAAGTTGTGCCAGTGGAGGTTTAGATTGGATATTAGGAAAGATTTCTTCACTGAAAGGGTTGTCAGGTACTGGAATGGGCTGCCCATGCAGGTGGTTGAGTCACCATCCCTGGGGCTATTTAAGAGACATTGGGATGAGTTGCTGAAGGACATGGTTTAGTGGTGGTATTAGCAGTGTTAATGGTTGGATTCAAGTACGTTGAAGGTCTTTTCCAACCTAAAAGATTCTATGATGCGACCAAACAGCTAGATTCTGTAATTTTCTCTGAAAGTATAGCACCTGACATGACTGACTGGCCTAAAGATGAAAGATCTTCATAAATATTCTGTCTGGTCTACAGGCTGAGCTGCCATGGCTGGTACTTAGGTAAAAGCACCATGAGAAAAGGGAAAGTCAAACTCGATGTCTCAGGAAACAAAGCTATCAGGACTATGTGAAACCTCTAAAGAGCACCATCGAATGCCAGCAGGTCTACTAGGAACACCACTTGTCACCATGTGTCAGATGCTTATTCCATAAATGTGTGTGTGTACACTATTTCAACTATAAGTTTTGGATTCCATGTTTTCAAAATTCTGCAGTTTTCAGTTGGCTAGATGACAATCTGTTGTGTGAACCCTTGTATATGCCCATCAGTTTTTACATAATGTAAACTCAAGTGACCATCTGATACACACATTTCATCTAGATCACTGATATGTGTTTATCTTTTTATCTCTATAAATTTTAACTGGCTGCATAAGAGTCTTCAAATGCGAGATCAAGCCTGAGCTGCTCTTTGAACTTCCGTTGTTTTTATTAGGTACTTCTACTAGGCGTTTTCTGGATGGACCTATAAGGTATCTTATCTTCTATGAGCAATTCTGCTCCTGATAACAGCCTGAAAGTTGCTGAACTCAGTGCGTGAATGAGCAGCTATGTTCTTTATTTCTCGGGACTAAGACGCAGATATGCATACAAGAGGCCTGATGGTTGAATTCTGTTTTTCAGTTGCACTTCAGGAAAAATATATTTCCAGGAGCAGCAATAAATATGCAAAGAGAAGCTACTATCTGTAACAAACATACTTTGCCTGGTTTGCACCACTGACTCGAGGAAATCAAACTGCACAAAGCTCCAGTGAAATTCATCTTCACAGGGCAAATGAAAAATTTATTTAAAAAGTATTCTTATCTAACCTGTTGAAATCCACTTTAGACAACTTAGAATTTAACTATTACTGCACTGACTAACTTTGGATTTTAACATACGTTAGACAGAAACATACTACTACTCCTTTTACTCATTAAATAGTTGTTTTCCGTTTTACAACAGCTCAATCACGAGTGTGATTGAGGGTCTGGAGACCCCTCACTCTGAGGTGGTGCATGGCTGCTCTCCTAGAGCTGTGACCTCTGGAGATAGGATGGTCTCCAACTCCAAGCCAACCTCCACTGGGAGGCAGCCCACAGATCATCCACAGCTTGTGCAAAGTTTCAAATGAGAGTTTTTCTATTCATGAGTGTTTGCATGGAAAATTGCAAGGATCCTTTATGCTATCATGTTTAGAGTCAGCTTTGCTAGTATGTGAAGCATTAGGCTAGAACTAGAAGAGCCCTGCCCGGTTGCCATGTATCAAACAAATCCTCTCTCCTGGGCTGAATCAGAATAAGTCTTGTTTCTGCAAGGCATAAACTCAGCTTTAGGTTGTACTGCTATACTCTTCACCATTTTATCAGCAAACTTCTGCTTTTTCTCTTTGTTTAATTCCTACTGGCAAAATCCAGGCCAAAGTTGATGTGGTACATGTGAAATAAGTCCTTCATGTTTCTATTGCAGGGGTCTGTTAGACAAACATTCAAGTTTAGGGTAAAGGGCATTAGAAAAAAAACTCAGAAAGCCAAAAACCCAGAAAAGAAAAGGCCTGGCAGAATTTCTGTCCTTTTTTACAGATTATGACAGGAAATCCCTACAGATTTTTTCCCTCTCAAGACTGCTTTCACATTTCATCTCCCCCAATCAAAAAGATCAAGAAGCAGAGTGCAATTTCTTTCTTATGAAGCAGTTTGTAACAGGCCACATCCCTGCAGCTCCAGACACAGGACTCATGCTGACGTCAATGGGAGTGTTAATTGCGAATTTGTGATGGTATATGTGACCCAGTTTGATGCTCTTTTGGGACTGAAAAGTTAACGGGACACAGGGTATAGATCAAACTACAGACCAATTATACTAACATGGTCTTTTTGCCATCCGAGGTACCCCACATGAGCCTGTGTTGTCAGGCTTGCCTACTGAAACAAATACAGTTCTGACTGTTCTGCCTGCAGAGACGATATAACCCAGAGGCTGCAAGGTGGACAAGATTGCTGGGTGTTAGGTCTCTCCCTTGTTTTCTGTGATGAGAACAGGGCATTTAATAAAAACACTGTTTGCATTTACCAAGCACTGTGTTGCAGCAATCACCAAAATTATCATTTTTTTTTAAGATATATAAATAAAGTTACAGTATTTTTAACCGAGGACCAAATGATTTATGAACCTAGGATGCTGATTTGACTTCCCCTA
Source organism: Eurypyga helias (assembly GCF_000690775.1). Lineage (NCBI taxonomy): Eukaryota > Metazoa > Chordata > Aves > Eurypygiformes > Eurypygidae > Eurypyga > Eurypyga helias. The sequence continues at coordinate 15,839 of NW_010260666.1, forward strand.
CAAGGACAAACCTGCTTTGGCTGATGCTGGTGCTACAGCCTTGTTCTCATTTGTTTTATTTTCAGACTTGATTCACTCTGTTAGAATAAAACTAAAGAGTGCAAGGATGATATGAAAAAAGAATATCACTGCTGAATTGTGCAGGAGGAGCAAGAACAAGCCTTGTACAATTAATCCTCACAGTTATTACATAATGTATTTCTATAGATACAAAGCTCTTGAATTTTGTATACAACAACATTTACAGGTTTTTTTTTTTTAATTTTGATCAAAGTCCTTTCAATTTACTGGTAGCACTCATTGCAATAAACCCACTGTCACTGAAGCCAAATATTACAGTCCATGTGAATTTTGGCTAGAGTTTTACCCGAGTGTTACGTGAAAGAGGGTTGCAGAATCTGGTATAGAAGAAACTGCATATTTGCTGTAATTTTTGCCATAAAGAACAATTTGTGATCAGACACATTAGAATAAATCTAACTAACTTTCTTAGGTTTATTCTGAAACCGTGTGTATCTCACACAGTGTTTGTTATAAGATAGAGTAGCTTTTTTAAATAGCGATGGCACTAACAATTATAAGCAACTTCACATTTGTGTTTGTAGTGAGCAGCTGGGTTCTGTGAGCCAGAACAGACCATCAGATCTGGCAGCCTGAATGGCCATGGAGCACTGTCTTGTCACTATAAATTTTATTTTTGTAGAACATAGGAAAAGCTTTAGTAATAATCACAGTAGCTCCATTTTTAGAATGGACAAATGGAAACCAGTCCTCTATTTCTAGCTATTTGTATCATTTTTGTTACAAATCAAGTGTGATTTACTCTATTAATTCTTCATTAACAGCATTTTGTTAGGAATGAACTATGCAGGACACATCTCAATACAGTAATAAAAAGTTTGAGATGTATTTCATGGCATGGAATTGGAGGGGGGAGGAAGGGGGGAATGGGAGGAAGCCTGGTTTTCATTTTAGCTGCTGCAATTGTTAAATCTGCTCAAGATAAACTAAGGATAATGACATTCTAATTCAGTGTCCAGATAGGAGTAAGAAAAATTCTGGAGCATTTCTGTTTCAAGTTGATCTTAAAGAAATCCATTAAATTGGAAACAAAATGTTCTGGTCTCAGGTAATCTATCCTTCAGTAGTCATAAACTTCAAAATAAAAGGAAGTACTTACTATTTCTGAAGCTTTAAATTACACCACTCACCTCCCCAAATCCACTGGAATTACTGGAATAAAACCATCACACAAACACTGTTTCTGACTGTTTTTTCCTCCTCGTGCAGATGAAACTATTTGACTGTAACCCAAGCTTGGGCATCATTTAGTTTCCACAGAAACTGATTCCCTTATCAGAAGGTTTTTACGAAAACAGAATAAAATTCATCTGGCTTTAGTGTAAATGGCTGGACGATGTTCTAACAAGTTGTCGTGGTTTAACTCCAGCTAACAAAATACAACAAAGCTGTTCTCACAAATTCCCCATCCCCTCCTCCAGTGGAGGGGAAGAATTGGAGGAAAAAGAAATAATATGGAAGCTTGTAAAATTGAGATAAGAACTATTTACTAATTGAATCTAAATGAATAGATACAAATAATACTACTAATAAATAATTAAAACAGAAAATAAAACATATAACACATTATGATACAGTTGCTCACCACCCACTGACCAATGCACAACCAGGTGCTGAGAAGTGAGAGTCTGAGCCAGAGAGGCCAAGAGCCGCAGCCCGAGTGTGATCACAGCCCAAGAGCTGTCACAGCAGATTCCGAACGAAGCCTATCAGCGACAGCACGACTGTGAAAACTAAACAAAAACTAAAAAAACCCACCAACTCCCTCATGAACGAGCCAGCACAGGAGTTGAGGAGAGGGATAGCAAGTGTACGGGAGTGAACGGGCAGGAGAGTAAGAGAGAGCAATGGCTCCCAGATCCCCTCCTTGCCTGTGTCCTGAGCATGATGAACTACGGAATGAAGGACTCCCTTGGTCAGTTGGGGTCAGGTGCCTGAACTGTGTGTCCCAGCACTGCCTGTAGAGAGACAGCAACAGCTGGGAACGCAGCTGCAGTGTCAGAAGCGGAGAAAGACCTTGAATTCAGTGCAGGCATTCCCCAGCACCAGCTGAGACCTGATCAGTGCTGCTCTCTGCATCCAGGAGCACAGCTTCAAAGCAGCCATGGTAAAGAGTTAACTCTTTCCTGACTGAACCCAGCACACAAGTGCATTTACCCTTCACATGACTAAATTACTAGAATGCACACACTAGAATAGAGTGTACAAAGAAGAAAATATGGAGTCAGGGCAGAGACTAATCTTAAAGGCTAATTTAGAATAACAAGACTGTAAGAAAGAAGTATATAGAAATAAAATGAGGTTTTAGAGTAAACTGGTACAGATTTTAATAAAACTAGACTAGTACACGAGCTGAAACACAGACTCTGCTTCATAAAGGCAAAACTGAAAGTGGCATCCAAAAGAACAGAAGTGGTATAAATTATGACACTGAATTTCCCTGCACTGTTTCCCTAGAATGTCCAAACTACTATGCAAAGTCATCATTCAAATAGGTTTACTTCTTACTGTTCTATTAGGGCTATTACAAATAATTTATAATGGCGACATTGGTGTAGGAGTGGATGGCAGAAGGCGGACCTTCCATTACAGACCCTTAGGAGTTCCATGTGACCAGGAGCTTATTTCTCTTGGAAGGCAACAAGGGTATTCAGACATCTCAGTGAAGAGGATTATTTGTTTACAAGTTTTTCTCAGGCAAATATATGCTGAGACAATAGACCTCAAGATGAAGATGTCTGAGGATGAACACTTAAAGATTATTTGATTTCTACTATTTAGTGGAACTTTGATGATGCAGAACACTCAACAGCTTAATAACACAGCATAAAGCAATGATTTTTGTCTGGTGCTTAAGGCTCAATTATTAAAGTGGCTATACTGCTTCTTCAGCTAGAGTGATTTGAAAATAATTTCTGATTCACTGACCTCTGTGTTTTACCCTAGGTATTGAATTTTGGTGCTGTAATGTTTCATGTAAATATGGTTCTCTCTTCCTTGTCAATTATCATATTTTTGAAATATTTTCATTTGAATTTGATAAATACTTGATATTAATGTAACATAAGATTATGCCAAGACTGACCAACACTTTGAAATGAACACATGGCTTCAGAAAAAACTTTCTGAGCATCCAAAGAGAATGAGTCATTAAGAACGAACAGAAATGAAAGTCTATGTTATAAAGGGCCGTATGAAAGGGAAATAGGAAAGGTTGACAATACAGAATATAAGAACCTGTTTGTTCCAATACACAGTTGTACGGGTTGTGCCTATCTGCCTGTGATGTCCCTGTGCCCAGCCTTTTGTTTTCTCAGGGTCCTTCTTGTGTCAAAATCAAATCCATGTGACGTGTTTGAATAAATCTCCATTAACTAACCACTTAGGAGAGAATATTTTTAGACAAAAGTGAAGGGGCATGACATTTTCATGGTTTAACCCCAACCAGAAACTAAGCACCACACAGCCACTCACTTACTCCCCCCCAAGGTGGGACAGGAGAGAGACTCAGAAGGGTAAAAGTGAGAAAACTTGTAAGTTGAGGTAAAGACAGTTCAATAGGTAAAGCAAAAGCCATGCACACAAGCAAAGCAAACCAAGGAATTCATTCATCACTTCCCATCGGCAGGCAGATGTTCAGCCATCTCCAGACAAGCAGGGCTCCATCATGCACAGCAGTTACTTGGGAAGACAAATGCCGTAACTCCGAATGTCCCTGCTTCCTTCTTCACCCAGCTTTATATTCTGGGCATGATGTCATATAGAATCATTTAGGTTGGAAAAAACCTAAGATCATCAAGTCCAACTCTTAAGCCAGCACTGCCAAGTCCATGGTCTGCTAAACCATGTCCATAAGCACCTCATCTGCATGTCTTAAATACCTCTGTGGTATTAAAGACTGAGGCAAAGAAGGCATTAAGTACCTCAGTCTTTTCCTCATCCTTGTCACTATGTTTCCCTCTGTGTCCAGTAAAGGATGGACATTCTCCTCAACCCTCCTTTTGTTGCTAATGTATTTACAGGAACATTTTTTATTATCTTTTACAGCAGCAGCCAGATCACGTTCTGGTTGGGCTTTGGCCCTTCTAATTTTCTCCCTGAATAACCTCATGACGTCCTTGTGGTCCTCCTGAGTTGCCTGCCCCTTCTTCCAAAGATCATAAACTCTCCTTTTTATTCCCGGAGATCCAGCCAAAGCTTTCTGTTCACCAGGGTGGTCTCTTCCCTGCCGGCTTGTCTTGTGGCACACGGGGACAGCCTGCTTCTGCGCCTTTAAGATTTCTTTCTTGAAGAATGTCCAGCCCTCTGGGACTGATTTGCCCTTCAGGACTGTCTCCCAAGGGACTGACTCTACCAATCTCCTAAAGAGGCCAAAGTCTGCCCTCCGGAGGTCCCAGGTAGCAATTCTTGCTCAGCACATGCCCTACTTCTCCTATGGTAAGAACTGCAGATGACCCCTTTGGTCAAAACAAAGAGGAGAGATGGCAGCAGATCAAGACACACATACTCTGTAAGAGTGAGAATGCTAGCTAGTATAACTTGTGATGGCCCACAGGACACAACCAATGTGTCCAAATTGGTTTGTGAGCATGACTGTCCTCTTCTGGGGCTCTGATCACATAATATCAGAGTACTGCAATTCAGCTGTTATCTTCTGCCAGGCACAGTAGTACCACAAGGTCTAAATTTTTTTTAAAATGAGGCATTGTAGTCAATCTACAATTCTATACTGCATTGTAAACATGCTTTTCTGACAACAATATCAAATGTCTGGAAGAAAAAAACCCACAAATCTGCAAATTGGGATTTGCCCCTGCTAACTATGGGAATCCTGGATACTAATATAAAAGGGAGCAAGACATGGGCTTTGTCCTAAAATACTTGCTGGTGAGCCTCATCTTTGTAGACAAAGGTACAAGGAGGTACAATTCACTGAGGCGTATAGTAGTTTAGTGGCAGACAACAGCCAGAGTGTTGGAGAACCCTACTTGCTGCATGCTACTGCATCTAGAGTACCGTCATCAGCAACCAATATTGAAAACACCCATGCTGCAGTAAAGTGCTGTTTAACTAATCACTTAATCAGGACGAGCGACATTAACAAACACTGTAAACCACATTCAACTTTGTGGGTAATCAAACAGTATTTATTTTCAATAAAATAATAAAAAAGATTTAGCAAGTTGCTGTTGTGCCGTAGGCATATCCTCTCCATACAGCATTCACCACGTACCATGCAGCACCATTCCCTAGCAACACGAAGAATTATTATTAGCAACTGAAGTCCCAAGGTTATTAGTGAGCTATGAACTCGCAATACTTAGAAGATAAAGACCTCTAATACTTTTACTGCTCTCATTCAGCAGCTGGTGTTTTAATCATAATATGTTCTCTCATTAAAAATCATTACATTAGTTCTGTATATGATTAGAATCTGTAAAGCCTGTTGCACAGTGCCCTAAAAAAAAAAATATTAAAAAAAAAATCCCACATTCTTTCAGGTTTATGTAAAGCCTTTTCTGGGGAAAGGGTGAAAAGGAATAGCTGTTCACACTAGGGTTTTCCTCTAAGGTAGAAACAAGGCCTGTGAAAAGAAAGGTCTAAGCAATTCAAGTGGGCTGTGTGCTGAAACTGGCTGTGTGCAGTCGTAGGTGAAAGGCAGGCAGACTGCCTGAGCTTTGGCTTACAGCGCCAGGCTCTGACCTCCCTACAGCAAAGTGGCTTTTCCCCCTATTTCCCCAGCAGAGAAATGCCTTAATCTTATGCTCAGAAGCGCTTGTTGGTGGGTTGGTATTTGTTATATAGGATCTACACGTCCACTAGGAAGTTTTTAGAAGCTCATGAATTTTATACATTAAAAGAAAAAAAAAATTAAAAGCATTACTGTAGAGCCTTCCAGTCCATCTGCTCTACAAGTGAGGGTAAGGAAAGACTTTCAGCACTGTTGTGTTCTACATTTTCCTGGGTCAGCTACAAACCAGGCTTCTCCTCCTACATGAAACTTCTGCTTCATCTTGTTTTGTTCTTTACCCTCCTTATTAGCCTGTTTCTGTTCTTACGCAATGTATTTCTGAATCAATCTACAGGGGCTCAGGTTTGGGAAGAACTGGTTTTGCTGAGAAGTCACCTTTTCTACCCTTCAAGACCTGCTTTCAGTCAGAGCGCTACTCTTGACTGATGTGGCTGCTGCACACAGCATGGTGTGAGCAAGGAGGCCTCATTCCTTCAAGTCTTCAGGTTCAGACACAGAGGACATCCATAAATTCTGCTTTCAAGCTGTTGAGCACCACAGCTCTACTTGTGCAGCCTTGCCCTCAGCCGTGGTGCCAATTAGATGTCCTTTCGCCCACTGCAGGGCTGCTAACTCGCATCTCGACAGGGAGCACTGAATCGCTTTTTAAACAAAAAGTAACGAGACAAGGGAGGTTTCCTACCAGTGAGGACACAGATGTTCAGAAGCCATGCAGTTAGCACTTCTCTTTAATACGCAAGACAACCGTTAGTAGGTACAGCCTGGACGGTTTTCAGGGGGATGCCCATCATGAAGGCGACAAGCCTGCAATCTGACCTTCTCCTAATTCCAGTTATAGACAATATACACCATTCCCAATTTATTCCATCTAATGGCAGGATTGCAGAACCTACTAAACACTTCTCTTTTAGTGAATGAGAATTGAGACTGTGAGGGCCTTATGTTACTCTCCCCTTCCATCAGTCAGCCTTGAAAAGAAAGCACCATGTCTTCCTCCAGGAACCCTGAGCAGGGCCACAAGGCAGATAAGGGTTCCTCCAAGACTCAGGTCAGGCAGGCAGAGGAGCTGATCTCAACTCATCCCATCATTTGCAAACTGTTTTCAGTGGGTACATGAGTTGTCTCAGTCCAACCATCCCACTCCCTGGGCATGCTCCTGTTCCAGTGACAAGGTGGGACAGTAGCTGGCAGACTGGTTTATGGCCAGGCTGGTAAATTCACACAAACTCCCACTTGTTGGCATAGATCAAGTAGTTGAAATACCACATCATAGTACTGCCAGATCCCTCCCTGCCAATACAGTATCACCAAATGGTGCCGATGGTATTTGTTTGCATATAGAGACATTCTGGATCCTCTCAGCCTGAACCATAGCATTTCTCACTACCAATCCTTCCTCTCCACTCCTGACATTTCACACGGCATTTTGTCTTCTCGAGGCAGCAAAAGTATTTGCTAAGCAGAGTTGTCTTTGGTTTTGCAGCTCTTCTTTCAGAAGCTTGAAGACCCTGTTTCACCTCCAATCTCTCAGCACAAACTACAGGATTATGAATTCCCTGCAAATGGGGGATGACTGTCCATTGGGATGAGGGGGGTTCCTAGGGCCAGCACAAGGAGGTGCCCTCAGTTCAATTCAGGCTAATCATGGCTTTGCAAAGTGTCTGAAAAAGATGGTTCTGGCTCACCTTCAATGCCAGTCTCATCCTCATGTCCCTTCCTTTCTGTCATTGAGCCTTAAGCAAAAATCTTCTCAGGATATTTCCAAATTAGTTTGCCAGTCATCGTCCTATTCAGCATGTAGCAGCAACTTTCCAATTAGCAGCTCTTCTTTCACTGTAGTCTACACTCCAAGACTCATTATTCTAAATTTATCTACAAATTGAGCAGCCTTCTTCCCATCTGTAATCAGGCCAGGTACTAGCATGTTCTAAACCCTTCCTCATCTGACTACATTACTGCTCATTAATTTTCTTCCTTAGTGTTCTTACTCCAGCTTCACAGTACTGGGTTCTTGCTGTCTATTGACACAAACAACTTCAGCTAAACAACTCAACTCCTGTATGTCTAGTCTTTAATATCAGCACAACAGGCACATTTAGGTTCACATCTGTTTGTAAAGCCAAGTCTTGTTCATAAGAGTGTTGTGTGCCACTATTTAAGAACAACAGCAGGGAGGATTGTACAAATGCTTCCAGTCTAAGAATAATTTCAGTTTTTAGAAATTTATCAGGAATGAAAAAGTAATTATCTGTGGCTGCATTTAAAAAAATCTGAGTGCTAGATAATGAAGACAAGAACTGAAAGACAAAGGAGGAAAATATACCTTCTCCTAACATGAGAATATTGAAATGACAAAATACACAAAGTCCAAAAGTATTCCAATATGAAATATGATAGACTGATGGAAATCTGAAAAGACAGAGATGCCCAGGGTAGCAAACCACTTCACTGTGTGATGAAAATGAGTTGTAATTTCTAAAATTTAAAGAAAGTGTACCCCAAAACATAAGGAACACATTCATATCAGAGGTCAACAAAATCCAGATCTGCCAACAACCTGGCTTCCTCTTAGTCTGCCTTCCTTTTTACTTTCGCGCACCTCACACGGCCCTTTCATGAACAGTCTGTGACTCCCCTCCCGGCCCTTCCACTACTTCTGTTTCTGCACCAGAGTCCTGTGCAAACAGAGGCACATCTTCCCCTTGCAGCAGCTCCACGTTACCCTTGCTGTGTAAACAGCATGGGTGTGCAAATATCCGAATGCAGCAATGAGCTGGATGCACAGCTATCCCAGTTAACACACAGATACAGCTTCACCTCACCTTGCCAACCACTTTTCTCACCATCCTCCCCAGTTTAAGATGTGAACACTGTATCCAGATGTAGTGCTCAGCAAAGCCCCGTCATCTGCAGTTTTCTCAGAAAGTCACTCTAGGAAACAGAAGATGGGTCCCCCGCTCTGTTCCTTGCCCAGCTACCCCTGGACTAGAGCATTTGGTCACCTACACAAGGAAACCAAATGGAACCACTTCAGGCAGCAATAATTTAATCTCCCTTTCCCAGCAGATGATGAGAGCAAGCAGGAAAACACCCTTTGTTCATGTACCATTCTCTAAGGCACCAAAAACCTTTTATGAAGGTATAGTTTTTCTTTCTGAAAGCTAAATAACACCAAGAACAGACACTGTAACACTCAGAGGTTTCTTCAGGCTGACAATTTTAAATACTTTTTCCTTCAATCTTCATAGACTTCAAGTTGAACACTTGTTTATGCTTCCAGTGAAATACCATCATTTCAACTGCCTTAAAACGCTTCTTCCAGTTTTCATACCAAAATTTTCCAGCTCTTACACTCTGAACCATATAATCTGTTGTAGCTTTTATCTTCACACTAACCACTTCAGGAGCAATCTGTGGATATCCTAATCCTTCCCTTTCTAACACCATAATCTCCTGATCTTTAATCAAAAAAAAAAAGAAGAAAGATTTGCAAAGCTGTTCTGTGCCTCCTGTTCCATGTTAGCAGTTGCTAAGTCACTTCGCAAAATTATTAGGCAGCCGAGCCTTTCTGCTCTATTTGATGTTTTCTTTTAGTTGTGCTCCCTCTGTTAACCTTCCTCTGTTGCTTCATTATGCATAATTTGTTTCTTCAATTCCTAGATTAGTTTCACAGTTCTTTATTACTCCTCGGCTTAGCTTGCAACACCTTCCCTCAGTGCCACATTTCCAAATGGCAGATGATGCATTATTGAACTAGACCGATGTAATGTGAATGCAGATGTATTTTCCAACACTTTCTAAATTGTTTTGTTTTGTAAAAGACAGCAGATTAGAGACAGTCCTATTATACCAGACAGGACACTTAAATGAAGCAATCTTATTTAACACTGAAGTGAGCCCTGCTCAGAGAACGAAGCTAGACTACATGGTCTCCAGAGGTTCCTTCCAACCTACAATTTTCTATTAATCTAATTCCCATCTGCCCCTTGCCCAGTTCTGTGAACTCACTTTTTCCTTGGATCCTCTTTCTGCCTTGCCACTGAGTCTTTCTTTCACTACAGGTAATATCAAGTCCTTCTCAACAAGACCGTGTGCCCACATATTGATGAAGCGTTACACTCACAATACCACAATGCAGGTTCAATTCTTCCCTGCCTACAAACTCACCCTATTCTGTCATGTTCCAGAGAAATACTTTAAATATCTGCCATAGGCTACTTGGTGGCTTTGTTTTGATCCCTTGATGCCCCTTCACACAGCTGGAGCTAAAATGAAGGTCTATCTCCTCCCAGGTGAGTGCTCTCACTACCAAATCATGCATCCTGTTCTCACCAGCTGGTTTGCTTTTCATCCTCTTCTAGGTGAATACTTGACTACTTCTCTGTGGTATATAATAAAACGGAGTTGAAGGAATTTTGTTGTCACCTTTCCTTTGTTTTTAATGAGTTATCACAATTACTGGGTTTGAATGGTGTACACACACTACAGTCTCTGTTTAAAGGGGAAAAAACCACTCAAAAACAACTCCCTTCCTTCCTGTCTTCCTCCTAGTCATTTAGATGAAGCCATAACTTGTTGCCACAGCCCTAGCAGAGTACACACTGATCGTTTCTCTCGCGTGGTTCCAAGCCAGTGGAACAGCACTGGTAACTGCTTTTCAGACTTCATTACTGGCACAGAGAATACAACTTGGATCATTTGTCACTTAGAAACTAGTTATAAATAAAAACTTACTTCTGTGTCCAGTCAAATAGGAAAAGCTGTGACTAAAGCAGAGAGGCCACCATTTTTACATCTGTGAGAAAATGCCACATAGGAATAGCAAGTGCTTGCACAGGAATGCTTCCTCAGGGCCACTTCTAGGGAGAGACAGAAGGCCACAGTATAGGTGTTTCTGTACTGCTTACTAGGCCAAGTACAAACAACAGCATGTGTGGGACAAATAAGGATATCCTACAAGCTTGTGGCTTCTGCTGCATCATATAATTCAAAGCTTTCACCTATCCAAGAGGAGTTCATAAGAAGGCGGGTGTAACCTCCCTCCACCTCTGCAGATGCCACCCAACATTTTTTCCATGCTCTTCGGAAGGGCTGTCTCGCCCAATGTGCAGGTATAAGGGCACAGGCCTCTGTTACAACCTTAGGACCTACTGCCAGAGAAATAGCTGACAACTGAGGTCATGGTGTGACACACAGCTACGGCCTGAAAGCTTCATAGAAATATCTGAAACAAGTATTAAAGACATCTTTTTTTGGTGGATGAATTCCTTCAGTACAAACTACCAAATGAAGACTTTGAAGGAGTGTGTAAGAATGTAAGCAGGAAGTTAACAAGCAAGCAGGGTGGTATTACCGTGTCCCAAAGTGAATGTTATCTCTACACTATGAAAAAGGATAAAAATGATACCTGCCGATTATGGACTCTTGCTGTTTGAAGGAATGAGAGATTAAATAGCTTCATGAAATGCCAGAAAAGATGAGTAATTATTCAGTGAGGCACCTAAATCAGATTAATTACAGCATGGGAAAAAAAGTCTTGGTAGGGATGTATCTGTAAGATAGCAGTACCTTGTGTGAAGTCATAGAATCATAGAATG